>NC_139558.1:33390637-33638775 GCF_965112155.1 Podarcis liolepis | reverse complement strand
ACAGATCTTCAGCTACAGTGTCGTGCTCTGAATATCACTGAAGATTTAGGTCAGATTCAGTATATATTTTCAGACAAGACTGGAACTCTTACCGAGAATAAAATGGTTTTCCGAAGGTGCACTGTTTCTGGCGTAGAGTACTCCCACGATGCCAATGGCAAGTATGATATATTTTCATTTCATTTAATGTACATAAAATTGGCTCTCATCAATGGGGTGGGGTGGTAGAAAGGTTCAGTGCAGTTTGCATTTAACATTTAAGGGTGAACACACCTAATTTGCACTTTCCTAAACAATAAGCACACTGAAACACAGAGGTTTCAGTTGTGAAATTCACACTCACTTGAATTTTACAGTGCAGTTCTGCAGCCAAGTAATGAGAAATGCATATTCTGAGCTAAAGGCATGTACACATTATTATTATTATTATTATTATTATTATTATTATTATTCTGCCCTTCATCTGTAGATCTCAGGGCAGTTCAGTACAATAAAAACCTTAAAATACATGATAAAAACAACAAACACAAAGCAATAACCCTCTCTTCCCCGCCCCCATCCCACAAACACATTAAAATGGAATATAAGATGTTAAAGAAGAACATTTTTGCCTGGGGCCTAAAGGTATATAATGAAGGCGCCAGCCAGACATCCCTGGGGAGAACATTCCACAAATGGGGAGCCACTGCAGAAAAGGCCCTTTCTCATGTTGCCACCCTCCAGAACTCTTATGAAGAAGGATCTCAGATGATGATCTCAGGGTCCAGGTAGGTTCATATGGAGAGAGGCACATATTGGTAGCAATAACATAAAAAAATTCATTGCTTTGGGGAAATGTGCATATTAGGCAAAACTGCATTTAAAAATGTACATATTAAAGGGAACTTTGCACAGAAATGCTGATTAATATTGCCATGAGAAATGTAAAAATAATCGAGAAGAATGGGGCGGGGTTTAAAATCGACAGATTTACCCATCCCTATTAAAAAGCCAGATTCTTGATTTGAGGTATGTAAGCCAGAGCTGAACCAGTAGTTCTTAAATGATTTATTTTTCTGAGAAAGTTTCTGAGATTCTTCTTTACTCTCTCTCTCTCTCTCTCTCTCTCTCTCTCTCTCTCTCTCTTTCTCTCTCTGAAACAAGAAGACAACTTTGCAGAACTTTCTTCGCAGCAGTAGGCCTCAGCATCTGCCTTGCCTGGCGCTGGTGCTTATGCCAGGCCAGGTGGCAATAAAGCCATAATTCACTGAAGGGAGTTCATGGAAGGAAAGTTTCAGGTCCTCACCTCGGCTCCTCGCAAAGCATCTACTTTGAGGTCCCCCCAAACCATGTGTGATAGAGCATGGGGGGGAGAGAGAAAGAGGAACCTTTCCCTCCCATGATCATCCTTAAGTTATCTTAAGATCCTCATCTGATTTGAGGCAGTTCTTTCAGCAGCCCCTCACATCATGGTTCACCAGACCACTCAGAGGCTTTTGGCATGTGCTGGCGGCTGCAGGGCTTGGGGTTAGGAGAGACGGGCAACTTCCTTAGGAACATAGCAAGCTGTCTTAAAGCGAGTCAGGCCATTGGTACATCTCCTTCAGTATTGTCTACACTGGCTAGCGACAGTTTCTCCAGGGCTTCAGGTGGGAGCTTTCTGCGTGAGAAACAGATGCCGTCTCACTGAGCTGGTTAACCTATCTTAGGCTCTGACCTGCTGAGCTCACCCATCCCGCCCCACCTCGAAACATCCATGAAGACACACAAACAAACGTTGAATGATTGAAATGAGCTTTATTCGCAAGTTGCTGCGTGTGTGTGTTTCTGAACAGCGCATACCTCTCTGCTCTTAATAAAGAGCCTTCTGTTTGGGGCTAATCCAAGAACACCAGAAGTCAAGGAATAAAAATATTGACACTGGCGGTTGTCCCACCGTAGCATCTTATGGACTGTAAGGTTCATAGAAATTGCTTCTTTTGAGTTGGGCGGAGTACAGAGAGAGAATTTAATGTTCTGAGTGGTGTTGGTCATAGTGCAGATTGAATGGCCTTTCATGGTGTCAAAAGCTTAGCAATACATGTGAGGAGCATTTGCATCTTAAAAACACACCCTTTGAATCTTAAAACAGCAGAAAAAGTTGTCATACGAAATGACCCAGCTTTCTTTGGTCTTCTTGTGGAAACTCGGCATCTGTTTCTGACATCTAATCATATCAGTGACCAGCCACAAAGTGTTGCATGTACAACAGGTCACAGTATTTTTGTGGCATGTCTAAACTGAACAGGGTCTGGCTGTGGCACAGTTGGGCCATACATTCCTACTTGCCTCCACAGTGATCGCCAGCTCAGTACTTAAGAGGCAAAACTACACTAAAGGGTTTATGTGATGGCTTCAGATATAGATACAGTGGTACCTCGGGTTAAGTACTTAATTTGTTCCGGAGGTCTGTTCTTAACCTGAAATTGTTCTTAACCTGAAGCACCACTTTAGCTAATCGGGCCTCCTTTTGCCGCCATGCCACCGGAGCACGATTTCTGTTCTTATCCTGAAGCAAAGTTCTTAACCTGAAGCATTATTTCTGGGTTAGCAGAGTCTGTAACCTGAAGCGTATGTAACCTGAAGTGTATGTAACCCGAGGCACCACTGTAGGTAGATAGATAGATAGATAGATAGATAGATAGATAGATAGATACTGGTGTCTCGTCCTTTAGACTTGCAGCACCATTGCCAACACAAAAAAGGAGGGCCAGTCATTATCTTAGGGCTAAGCTGTATGTGACGTAGAAGAGCTGTAAGATTTTTCCAACATGACTCTTAACACATTTTTAAAATACTTGTGTCCAGGGCAGGAGTAATTCTGTGTAACATGTTTCTTTATATTTCATAAACAAAGCGGTAAACTTTGAACTGGCCGAGCTTGCCTAAGACTTGTTTGCAGTTGGCATCCATTCATTGCTACTGATGAAATGAAGAAATGGGGGGGGGGGGAATCCTGAACACATTTTGTAGAGTCACTATTTATTCTCCAATGGCAGAAATCATTAATGAAATGAGGGCATTTTACACAATTAGTACCCCTTTTCCTTCTTAGGCAGTGCCCAATCTATCCTTCCTTTTTAATTATGAGTGCCTTCCCCCCCCACACACACACACAGTTATTCTTTCTAAATTTGCACCCGTGCATTTTAAAGTTTGCACATTGCTTATTTTGGTCACAATAGAAACCCAGAGGGACTTGGTTAACTCTGCTATCCTAGAAGTCAATTAAATCGCAGTCCCTTTGAATCGCCCAGCCTCTTCTTCTCTTTCCTTATTTTTCTTTCTTTCAGCACTGTGCATAAAATCTATTGTATGATATATAGGTGTGTGGGTAAGATTGTGCAAATTCAGCATTTGATAGTTAACGGCAAGCATGTGCATTCCAGGAGGGGAAAACAGGAAAGCAAAATTATACTTGGATGCGGATTCAGTCTTAGGAACCAGAAGGCAGCCAAGCCATTCCTAGTATGGGACCAGATGCGGGCAGGATAAACAGTGGGCACTCTTCAGTCCAGAATGCCTAGAGTGGCATGATAGTAGTTGCTCCCATCCTGCTGCAGATAGCATCTGCACCATTCTGGGCTGATGAAGACACACTTCACAATGGAATATATGTCATCAGGATTACACTACAATCCACACAGTTGTGGGTGGAAGATGTAGACATGAATCATGAGTGAGGAGGTGGCAACCTGGTTGGCATCCATCTATCTTGAGAGACAATGGAGTGTGCAGCTGGGGATGAGTAAGAATAATAATAATAATTTTATTATTTGTATGCCCCCCTTTTTGACTAGGTTGCCCTAGCCATTCTGGGAGGCTCCCAACAGAATATTAAAAACACGATCAAACATTATAAACTTCCCTAAACAGGGCTGCCTTGAGATATCGTCTAAAAGTCAGATTGTTTATTTCCTTGACATTTGATGGAAGAGCGTTCCACAGGGCGGGCGCCACTACGAAGAAGGCCCTCTGCCTGGTTCCCTGTAGCCTCACTTCTCACAATGAGGGAACCACCAGAAGGCCCTCAGAGCTGGACCTCAGTGTCCAGACTGAACAATAGGGGTGGAGACATTCCTTCAGGTATACTGGGCAGGCCAATTAGGGCTTTAAAGGTCAGCACCAACACTTTGGATTGTGCTCGGAAATGTGCTGGGAGCCAATGTAGGTCTTTCAGGACCTGTGTTGTATGGTCTTGGCAGCTACTCTCAGCCACCAGTCTAGCTGCCGCATTCTAGATTAGTTGTAGTTTCCTGTTCACCTTCAAAGGTAGCCCCACGTAGAGCTCTTTGCAGTATTCCAAGCGGGAAATAACCAGAGCATGTACCACTCTGGTAAGACAGTCTGCGGGCAGGTTGGGTCTCAGCCAGCGTACCAGGTGGAACTGGTAGACACCTGCCCAGGACACAGAATTGACTGACCTCCATGGACAGCTGTGAGTCCAAAATGACTCCCAGGCTGCGCACCTGGTCCTTCAGGGGCACAGTTGCCTCATTCAAGACCAGAGAGTCCCCCACTGAATTCAAACCACTGCATTAGCATCAGCAAATGACCTCCCCCGGGATCAAGCCTGGGCAGGGTATATTAAGTTTCTGGGCTGCCCCTCTTGGCCTTGCTGATGTCATCCAAAGGAAAGCAGAGCAATACGTTCAGCACCAGCTTGGCTGCAGGTGTTGTCAGAAGGTGTACAAGGTGGCATCCAACCGTCTTAGGGACTCTACTTGAGATTTGTATAGGGTGTACTCTCTAGGTTTTTCTTCTCCCAAAGATATCCCACAAAGCAGCAGAGGTTTAGGACCAGAGTTTTCGTCTCCTAGGCTACCTTCCCAAGTTGACGAGCCCCATCTGCTCCTCACTTCCCTCTACAGAACATGTAGAAACCTCCTTCTTGACTGCTGGGCATACTTTTGTTCTCATCCGCTCAATCTTCCGGAGACCCATCGGCAACCATACTTCACTAAACATAGAAATAGAGCCTTGTTCAGGTAAAAAGATAACTTGGCAAGGCCAGAACAGAACTCAAAGGCCAGGAAAAAGAACAGAGCACCTGTTACAATTGCACACCACCCAGTTCAGAAATCTCTGATTCTTCATCAATGAATTTGGGGAAATTGAGATTCTTTGAGAAGGGCTTGAGGAAAGGTCGTCTTGGCTTACAAGTGCACCACAGCTGCAAAGGAATGAGCCAGGATCAGCAACAAACCATGCACTTGATCCTTCCCTATGGCATATTCTCTGGCAACTCTGTTAATGCATTGGCTCCCAGTACGTTTCCGAGCACAATTCAAAGTGTTGGTGCTGACCTTTAAAGCCCTAAACGGCCTCGGTCCTGTATACCTGAAGGAGCGTCTCCACCCCCATCGTTCAGCCCGGACACTGAGGTCCAGCTCCGAGGGCCTTCTGATGGTTCCCTCACTGCGAGAAGTGAGGTTATAGGAAACCAGGCAGAGGGCCTTCTTGGTAGTGGCACCCGCCCTGTGGAACACCCTCCCTTCAGATGTGAAGGAAATAAATAGCTATCCTATCTTTAAAAGACATCTGAAGGCAGCCCTGTTCAGGGAAGTTTTTAATATTTAATGCTGTATTGTTTTTAATACTTGATTGGGAGCCGCCCAGAGTGGCTGGGGAAACTCAGCCAGATGGGCGGGGTATAAATTATTGTTGTTGTTGTTGTTGTTGTTGTTGTTGTTGTTGTTGTTGTTGTAGCTGTGCTGTTGAGGATTCATTCACCGGGAGCACAGCTAGTCTGCCAGTTGAGGCTTAGCATCCATCTTGTTCCTAGAAGTACTATGCCATTGTTGTTCCATTTAATACAAACAATGCGAATTCGCTGCCATTGTCTCCCTAATATTTGATTTCCAGTATAAAGCCTTTGCTGCAGATCCAGATTAATGTAGGTCCATAAATGTTATCTGGAATGCATTGCAGTTATGCCATCGCCTATAAAGAAATGACATTTCAAATGTATCACTAAGGAAGTTCTTTTAATCCGCTTGACCACTTGGCATTGTAGTCCGCAAATAGATAACTGCCAGACTTAAAGCTATTTTAGTCCTTAACGAGTTTTTTTGAAGTGCCTTTGTGGAGTGAGGTTTTTGAAAATCATTATTCACAGCTATTTGCAGTGTTGCATTTATTACACTCTGACCTCCCATTTCCTCTTTCGCCACGGATTTTAAATTAATATCCTGTGAACAAAATTCTCGGCAAAGTTCCCAATCTTCCCTGATGAGTTGTCTTTGTTTGCTTGCTTTTAATCATCCAGGTGGCCTCTTTCTGGTTTATTTTATTATTCTTATTTTTGGTCTTTTGCCGGCAGAGCTGCAGATAATGTAGGTGGCTTTAGGGAAAGCTGTACCGCAAAGGGAGTTTTCTAATGGGCTCCGGTGGATTTTATGAGCTATTTCAGAATGTAATAGCCTTGTCACATTGAGCCAGAAAATGAGGGAAGCCATGTACTGCATTAAATAACTAATTATTTTGTCTATATCAGTCATTAAAAGTTGATGTTCAATTAAGACTCATCTGTGTTGCGTTGTAATACCCAAATGGTTCCATATAATACGAAACGTGGGTGTCAGAGTGCATAGTAGGGTGTGTTTGCATGGGACTTTTGAGGGAAGCTTGTCAGAGAGTCCTGGTTCCTTCCTGCACTGTTGAGGATGGAATGAAGGCAAGAATGAGCAGCCTCTTTGTTCCTCAGACAGACAAGAAATCTTTTGAGGAAGCAGGGATGATCATCTAAACTGGTACAGAAGGAATGGAGAACCTATGGCCCTCCAGATGTTTCTCACTAGCCCTGATGATTGGCCATGCTGGCTGTGGCTGATGGGAGTTGGAATCAGCAACATCTGGAGGACCACATCCTGTATTACAGCTACTGGTGCAAGCAGACTTCCTTACCTGATACAAGTAGCCTCCCCTCCACTTCCCTCCTTTGGTCAGAGATGGTGGTACATAAGCTGAAGCCTGATCTCCACCTGGTCATGTGTCATCAGCTGTGAGGTTAGATACTGGTGGGCTCATTTTCCCACAAGCCAGTTATATCCTGAACTGAAGCTATCATAGTCAGTCTCTCTCTCTCATAATATTTTATTCTTTTCCCCATATAGAATGTTACATTCATTACTCAACAACTGTATTCCTATTCAACAAAACTAATGACTTCCCACTCGCCCAACACCAATATTGATAACCCAGATTACATGCAATTGCGCCTTTCAGGTTCCGTCTCATCGATAACATGTTTCTTAATGTATTCTGCTGTTTTCTTGCACTTCAAGCCCCGCTGTGGTCTTCGCATGCAGGAAGTGACTTTTTATATAGTCTAGATGTGGTTTCCATTTTTCTTTGAGAGATTCTAAATTTGTATCTTTCATCAGCGCCGTCCGTTTTGCCATCTCTGCATATTCCAAGATTTCCGTCAGTCCTTCTTCCTTTGAAGGTGTTCTTCTTCCCTCCTTCCATTTCTGAGCTTAGAGAATCCTTGCTGCTGTAGTCACATACATAAATACCGTTGAGGCTTCCTTTGGGATTTTGCTGTATCGTATCCCCAGCAGGAAGGATTCTGGCCTCTTGGGGAAAGCTTTCATTGTCTCTTAAGTGTTTTCATGGCAGCTTAGTGGCAACATCTAGATCAGCATCGGCCGGGCTATCCGGAAGTACGTGAATGTAGAGTGCTTCTGCACCATATACAAGAAACTGATTTCACTGAGTATTTTATCAACTCAGCGCCAGGCCATTGGTCCCTGTTGCCCAAGATGCTGGCTGGCAACTGTTTTCCATATGTTTTCAGCTGCAACAGAAGAAGTTGCCTTATGCTACTTCATACCATTGGTCCCTCTAGCATCATATTGTCTACACCAACTGGCAGCATATCTCCAGGGTGCTAGGAGAGAGTCTCTGTCCCTGGCCTACCTGGAATTGAACCAGGGATCTTCTGCTTCCAATGCAAATGCGCTCCTAATGAGCTGCAGCCCTTCTCGGGAGAAGCTAGCGATTAAACCAAGGACCTTAAACATGTAAGACACTCTGCAGCCGAGCTATACACTTATCCACATTGTATGTTTCTTTTGGGGGTGTCTTCTTCCATTTCAGGTTGGTTCTAGAGAGCCAAATCCAGAGCAGAAGTAGGACTTGTATATAGTCTGTCAGTGGCATCCTTGTAATTTTAAGCTACTGAAAGGCATTAAAATGCCATTATCAAATAATTTGATCTGCATGCTTTGCAGCCAGTACTTGTGGAATAAGAAATCTACAGCTACGGCCAGGCATCCCAAACCGAACAATTTCCAGGCGTGTCTAATCCTGTGCCTGTTCTGCTGCCTATACCTGCAAATGAAAGGGGATTGTGCCCAAGTCCCTAATTCCCAAAAGAGTTAAACAACTGAATGCAGCGTACTGAGGACTTAGCATCCTCAGGACAGAAGACAATTCAGTAGTAGGGCTTCCAGGCTTCTAAGTCAATCTATTGTCTCCAAATCACATCCTCTGAGAAACCAGGCTGTGTGTTATTTTTCCTTTGGGGTTAGTCACTGGTTGTGTTACCCAACGCATTTTTTATCTGTTCCGTACTCCTATTTCATTTCTGCATTTCTTCCACAAGCCAATTTTGTTGTTGTTGTTGTTTCTTGTCAATAGCAAAACGTATTGCCATGTACCAGGAAGCTGATTCCGAGGATGAAGAAGCTGCCCCTAAACCGGCGCCATTGTCCCAGCGGGATAGTATTAGCAGTCACCAGAGCATTAAGGTTGTCCACAGGAACCAGAGTACAAAATCTCATAGGCGCACGGGGAGCAGAGTGGAAGCCAAAAGAGCGAGCATCCTCTCAAAGCACACGGCTTTCAGTAGCCCCATGGTAAGTATTCCCTTTATGCTGGGGTCTTCCCGCTGAACCATTGTTTTAATCTTCCCATATCTAGGCCCCATCTGCACTATACATTTAAAGCAGTATCATAGCACTTTAGACAGCCGTGGCTTGCCCCAAAGAATCCTGGGAAGTCTAAAGGTTGCTGAGAGACCTCTATTCCCCTCCCTGAGCTGCAGTTCCCAGAGTTCCTGTTAAACTACTCTGGGAATCGTAGCTCTGTGAGAGGAATGGGGGTCTCCTAGCAACACTCAACACCCTAAGCCAGTGGTTTTTAACCAGTGTGCCGTGGCCCCCTGGGGTGCCTTGAATGATGGTCAGGGGTGCCACAGGCAACACTGGCCTCTGTCCCTCTTTCCTTCCCTCCCTCCTCTGATGCCCTCTTGCGTCTCTGCCTCCCAAAGGCTTGCACAGCTGCTTGTTGCGGCAGCCCTGGCTACAAGCTCCCCAGGCGAATGGTGCCTCTGGGGCTGGCCAGGAGGTGCTTCCCAGGCCTCAGTGAGGCAGTGTGAGGAGGCATCTCTCTTTGGGGTAGGGGGTGGCAGCTCAGAGACCAGAGGTGGCAGCTGTGGCTGCTCAGAGGACTCTCAAAGAGAGAGGAGAGGAGGCTAAGGGAACGCTCCACGAGGGAGGCTGTTTGAGGGAGGCTGAGTGACATAACTGGGCTCCTGAGCCCCACAGGGGTGCTGCAGAAGGAATGTAGATGGTCAAGGGAGCCGTGGCCTCAAAAAGGTTAAAAGCCTCTGCCCTAACCAGACTATATTTCCCAGGATTCTTTGGGAGAATACATGACCAATCTAAAGTACTATGATACTGCTTTAAATGTATACTTTTGATGGAACCTTAGTTGTACAGTGGTATCTCAGATTAAGTACTTAATTCGTTCCGGAGGTCCGTACTTAACCTGAAACTGTTCTTAACCTGAAGCACCACTTTAGCTAATGGAGCCTCCTGCTGCCGCGCCGCCGGAGCCCGATTTCTGTTCTCATCCTGAAGCAAAGTTCTTTCCCTGAAGCACTATTTCTGGGTTAGCGGAGTCTGTAACCTGAAGCATATGTAACCTGAGGTACCACTGTACTTAGAATAGGGTTGTACAACTTGTGGTTTACCAATGCAAATGCAGACCATGAGTCATCTACACTGCATCCCACCACAGGCTCAATACGTTTCTTGGTTTTGTTCCCTTTGGGGAACCGCAAAAGCAAAGTGACACCTGACACCTGTGTTCAGCTTTGTGAGTAACAAGCTGCGCAGGCCTCTGCTCATACCTCTGTTGGAATCTTTCATGTTTCGGTTTTCTAACGCGTTGTTTCCTGCTATGCAATCTGCAGGTTTTATGCACGTTACCTCCCCACCTTGCCCCCAAAAATTTTGAGGCCAGTCATTTTTTATAATCAAAGAGCATTGTGGCTCCTTAAACACTGTTTATTACGGCATGAGCTCTTGTGGATTTGAAAACCTGCCTTGCCAGATGCCCGAGTCCACGAAAGCTTATGTCGCAATCCAGTCTTTTAAAGTGCCACCAGACACTACAGCTGTTTTTGCTGCAAGAGACATCATGCGGCTATCCCTAACTTTTGCAAGAAAATCACATGCCGTTTGTGCGCAGCCACTGATGTCTCCTCCTTTGATGTTTGGTTTTTGCTGAGGGAGCAGAATTAAAATGCCTCAAATTCCTCAGTAGATTCCAGATAGACACAGGGAGGAGGCAGAAAAGTTGGAACAGAAGCATCAATTGGTGGTAGGCACATGCAGAGTAATTTTTGGATTGTACTTTGCAAAAGCATGCACAAAGTTTTGTCCTTTCATAAGGTAGAAAAGTCTGAAGGAGGAAGGCCTGGTTAGAGCATCTGATAAAAGAGAAAATGCCAGCAACAGTGGTGTTTGGCATGGAGACTGATTCCTGAAAGGGTCATGAGACACTACAGTAGTACCTCGGGTTACATACGCTTCAGGTTACAGACTCCGCTAACCCAGAAATAGTGCTTCAGGTTAAGAACTTTGCTTCAGGATGAGAACAGAAATTGTGCTCCGGCAGCCCGGTGGCAGCAGGAGGCCCCATTAGCTAAAGTGGTGCTTTAGGTTAAGAACAGTTTCAGGTTAAGAACGGACCTCCAGAACGAATTAAGTACTTAACCTGAGGTACCACTGTAATTTGATAAAGGAGCTGGCCTCTCCTGATTTTTATGATGGTTACTGACTGCATACACACCAAACCTATAAAGTACACGCCCACCCAAGGGTCCGGGAACTGTAGTTTACTCCTCACTAGGGCCATTGCTATTGTTAAATTACTGGGCGTTGGTAGCCCTTGCTGATCTACTGTGGCTCACCCACCGATCTACCAGTAAATCCCAGCTGTCAGGGATCGTGCTGAGGAGGTCTGCACTGAGGACGAATGGTGGGAGGCTCTCCCTGCTTCCAATCTGGATCCTGAATCTTCCCAGGAGCAATGGGACAGTATAGATTTGGAGCAGTGGTTTGCAGAGGGACATAGTTCAGAAGACAGAAGTTGGGAAGAACTGGGTGGTGAACAGCTAGAAGAAGCACTGGGAGAGAGAGAGAGAGTTAACAGACTCAATTTCTCTGGAAAGCATTCATCCGCTCAGCCCAAGTTCAAAGAGAGCAGATAAGATGACAGCACAGAAAGCACAGTGGTTGCGAGATCAGCTTGCAAGACACATAAGTGACGGGGGTGACTAGGGGGGAAGTGGGTGGAACCCTTAATTGGGAGCACCTTCATCCCTAGGAATGGATTCTTTGTTCTCTTGCTGTGTTCATTAGAATCTCTAACTAGTAATAGACTCCTTTCGCTTTGTTCTGTTTATCTCCTGCCAAAGGGGGGGAGGAAGTCGAGTCCCTGAAGCCTGACCCTAGCCTACCTTCTGCTCACCCTTTCTGCAATACAACACACTAGCACAAGCTTCAGAATTAATGGTATTACAGTTTGAGAAGCGAAAATATATTGGTGTTTGAATCAATACACATACTGCCAACGGTCTTAGCTGAAAACTTCTCTAAAGATGATTGGCAGGTGCACGGTCAAACATTGTTGCTTTCAGATTACTCTTAGGGTTATCTACCCCGATGTAAACAAGGAATGGTCATTACTTTGCTTCACAGTGTTTGCAAGCCGGTGGGGGGAGATTATCCCACCCCCCCTTGCATACTGGAAAACGGAATTTGTAAAGCACAGGGCTTGGATTACGATATTCCGTGGGGCGAGAAAAAGTTGGTTTCTCCAAAGACACAGATGGGATTATCAGAGATATGCTTGACAGAGCACATCTGCAGAACAAGCTCAGCCTGGAGACTTGGAAAAGGGTGCCCTCGAAATGCGCCAGCCTGCAAGGGATTCACTTTGCCTGTCTTTCGATTCCAGGAAAAAGATATCACGCCGGATCCTCATTTGCTGCAGAAAGTTGACGAGTGTGCGAGCTACCTGGAGATCACGAGGAGCCACGACCGACCGTTATCGCAGCTGTCCCCCGAACTCTCTGACATCTTTGACTTTTTCATAGCACTGACCATTTGCAATACAGTGGTTGTCACGTCTCCGAACCAGCCGCGGCAGAAGGTAGGTTAGGGGATGTTAGGTGCCGGCATGGTTGCTTGAAAGCGAACAGGCAAGACTCCCATCGGTCTTTTCCAGGCTTTATTATCTGTACAAGACATTTACAGTGCAGAGCGTCTCAAGTCCATGTCTGCTCAATCGCTAGCAGAATCTGGGAGTGGACGGTCCTTAAACCTTCCCCAGCATAACAGTCATTTGACCCCCATCCTTCTCCTCCCCTCTCTCCGTGCAAACCGACTGCGCAGGGAGGGCGCTGGCAAAGGGGGATTTTCTTCCTCTCCGCCTTGCTCAGGCTCGGTGTTGTGGCTCTCTCTAGCATCTTCTGATCCCTGCCTTCCTTCCCCAATGGAGGCGGGACTTCCCTCCTCACCGGAGGAAGAGCTGCTTCACACGATTGGAGGCTCCCTGTAACACAGCTGCCCTTCTACCTCTTGCCTCTGAGCTGATGGCAGTTCCCTGACAGGGGAGAAACTGTGCAAAGCAGCTTAAGCCTGCTTTAGGATAGATTTTTGAAAGCCATGACCTGAAAACCTAAGAAGAGGCTGCTGGATCAGTCTGATGGCCCATCTACTTCTAGTCCTCATCCTGTGCTCACAGTGGCCAGCCAGATGCTTTTGGGCAGGTGCGACTCTGCTTCTGCAGACTTTGGTGTGTCTGCGTGTTCCCTCTGAAAGAATCCCTGCAGAGATAATGGCTCTGACTCCTGAAAAAGTATAGTTTGATCCTGAGCATGTCCTCCCAGGCATATTTACTGCCGTTTCCATGGACTTTGTCAAGGGCAGCGTTGATCTCATTAAATTTAATTGCAAAGAACCCTATACTGGAGCTGTACGGGGGGGGACGGACCAATGTCTGATTCTTCTTCTTTTCAGGCAATACAAGGATGATTTTAAACCACTTGGAGGTTTTGTTTCTAACAATTTAGCAGCATATAAATTTTGTTAAATAAACAAAGAGAAAGGCAATATATTTGTGTACATCTCATTTAAGGATTCGCGTGGCTGACAACAGTTATTCGCGCCTAGGGTTTGTGCCTGGTCCTGATGGCTGCACCGTCAAAGTCAGATAGGGCAAGAAAGGATGAAAAGGGGCAGATGCTTGGGCAACTATTGAGGTTTTTTAAATATAATCACAGTAGTGTTGTTGGGCTCCAACTCCCATCAGCCCCAGCCATCATGGCCAATGGTGACGGTTTATGCCGTTGGTTAGAGCATGGTGCTGATAATTCCAAGGTTGAAGGTTCGATCCCCATATGAGACAGCTGCATATTCCCGCATTGCAGGGGGTTGGACTAGATGACCCTCAGGGTCCCTTCCAACTCTACAGTTCTAACATCTGGAGGGCCACAGGTTCCTGTGCCTGCTGTTTGTGCGCTGTTTTTATTTTTTGCTTTTGGAAGCCTTTTATTAGCTCCAGAAATGTGTGCAAAACATCCGCTGTGCTCTGCTTCTATTCATTTGCACTGTCAGATTTACATAGGCTGATTTCTCACACGAGTCTCCCTTCTTGGTGGTTGGTCCTTGTTTCTTTTTCTAAATTTATTTATTTGGTTTTTCAACTTAAAATTTTACAGAAATATATCACACATAAATAAAACAAGATTCCGAGGAATCTCCTGGGCTTCCACCCTCCCCTTTAGTGGGTCCTATTATTAATCAATTCCGCATCTTTTATAAAAATCCAAACCCTTTACCTCTTCCTTTTTATCCAGAATCAACCTTAAACTACAAGTGATATTCCAATCCTACTAACAATTTTAACTGTTTACAATGGTCTTTAAGATAAGTTATAAATTTTCCTCATTCCTTATTGAAATTTATTTCTGACACTTCCGGTCATTTTAGCCATTTCAGCAGAGTCCATTAACTTCATCAGCCATTCTTCTCTGGTAGGAACTTTATCTTCTTTCCATTTCTGGGCGAGTAACATCTGTGCAGCCGTGGTTGCATACATAAGTAGCCTTTTCTGCTCCTTTGGGATTTCGGCACCTAGAATTCCTAAAAGGAGGGCTTCAGGCTTTTTAACAAAGGTTATTTAAAACATTTTTTCAACTCGTTATATATCATTTCCCAAAATCCTTTTACTACCTTACAATTCCACCACATATGATAAAAGGTGCCTTCTTTTTCCTTACATTTCCAGCATACATTTGAGCATGTTTTATACATTTTTGCTAATTTACCAGGAGTTAAGTACCATCTGTACATCATTTTTGGTCCTTGTTTCTTAAGGTTCGGATCAGATTTGAGCTGAAGTCTCCCGTCAAGACCATCGAGGATTTCATTCGGAGACTCACGCCCAGCCGCCTGACGTCCGGCTCCAACAACAGCAGCTCGTCCAGCCTGGCCACCAGCAAATCGACACAGCGAGCTGGTTCCAGCATGATCTCATCCGCATCCACGGAAAGCACTTTACTCAACGAAGAAGAAAAGCTAGCTAACTCTGCCCAGGTGAATAACAATAGCTACAGTTCCCAGCAGCCCAAATGGACACTGGGCAATGGGCCGAGAGAGGGTGAACTACGCTACGAGGCAGAGAGCCCAGACGAAGCCGCCCTTGTCTATGCGGCAAGAGCCTACGACTGCGCTTTGGTTGGTAGGCTTCCTGACCAGGTCTCTGTAGAGCTGCCTCACCTGGGGAGACTGACCTTTGAACTCTTGCACATTCTGGGCTTCGACTCCATCCGGAAACGGATGTCTGTGGTGGTCAGGCATCCTCTCACCGATGAGATCAATGTTTACACTAAAGGAGCGGATTCGGCTATCATGGATCTCCTTCTGCCCTGCTCTTCAGGTACAAACTTCCCCTCTCAGGTTATGGAAAAAAGCATAACAGCTTAGGGCTGACTTTCTCTGCCACGACACAGATAGATTTGTGCCCTGCTGTAATTTTTTTTGAGGAACTATGTTCGTAGCATCTTCCGTCTTTATGATCTCTTTAGAAGCAGCAACCTGACAGTGAGGTATCGGCCCTTTGGCTGAACAAATATAAAAATGGATGAGCTTTCACTCGCTGTAGTATTCAATGTATTGTGCTGGGTTATTTTTTTCCAGAATTTTTATATTTGGAGCAGTTTTTCCCGTCCATTTGCAGAGATTTGTTTTCCGCACTTAAGCAGGGGGGATCTGAAATCAATAAAAAGTGGCGATGTTCTGTAGTCGATGCTTTGACGTCGCCAATAAAATATGAGGCTGAAATGAACTCTGTACTTCGGATTTGCTAGTCAAATTGGATTGTTTTCTTTGACACATTTGCAACTTGTGGATCCGTGAACTTCAGTCCTTTAGTCTGACAGCAAATGTTGGTTTCAGCATAAATTTCTTACCATAATTAACTTAATCTTACTGGAAAACACTAGAGCAAATTGCCGTGAAATCGTTTTCGTTCTGCATTATTTGTTTAATAAAACAAACAAACATGCAAGCTTGGGCTTTTTGTCCTTCACATACGTAAGTTAGACTAGGACCACAGAATTAAAAACTGTTTGTCATTCTAGCACCAAAAGTAACCTTCCCTATTCGGATATGCTACTTAGATCTTGCAGCCTAAAAAAACTTGCTTCGGAATGTCTGTTTCTTGCTAGCTGAAAGAGAGCTCTAGTTCAAGAAATATGTGGTGACAAATGCAATCACGTCTTATTATTACAATTTAAAATATGAACAATTTATAATGCTCATTTATTCAGTAACAACACGGAACTGAATATTGTAATTGGCTTAGCTTAGAGAATCCTGGGAAATGGAGGATTATTTGCCACAGAAACAAGTTTTTAGCCCTCCTTTTTCTGTCTATCTATCTATCTATCTATAGAGAGAGAGAGAGAGAGAGAGAGAGAGAGAGAGAGAGAGAGAGATGGTTTCTACTCCATTTTGTGAAGACCTCTGATGGCTCACCAGAGATAATTTAAGTAATACATCTAAAAATAACAAAATGCCACCCAGCATAAGTATTAACAAATTCAGCAAAGCAACCAGGCTAAAGTTGATGCTATGCGATGAAGGCTCAAAACTCCAAATCCATATCAGTGCATTTCTTTCTGTCCCTCCCCTTGTTATCGTCTCTTCTACCTACTTTTCCTTAACAAAAAAAAACAATCCAACCTCAAAGCTTAGAAGCAAAGTTCATAAAACTCCAGTATTGTCCAGAAAATCAAAACATTCCATAGGTACATGGTCTTGGTGGCATCTGAGGCCCATTGTCTATGTACCACCCTAGTTCCATCTCTTTGATTCCCCCCCATAGTGAGCTACATTAGTGCAGCCCAGCACAACTCATTTTGTAGAAATAGGATTGCAACCAATAAAGTAGGACAGACATGTCCTTCTCATGGAATAAATGATACACCTGTAGCTATATCAGTGCAAGCAACTGAACAGAAAGTAAACATTAAAAAATAATAATGCAAGACTCTTTGGCACATTTTTAAATGAGAGAAAAACTATGTGGCATACACAAAATAATTGTCTTTGAGCAGGAAGATTTGGGGTTTCCTGGGGGATACTAGTATTGCTATTATATATATGGCTTTTAGTTCCAGCCACAAGGGAGAGAAAAGGATTGCTCATTTTTAGACTTCAAAATTACTGGTATTTAATAATTTTAAGTGTTTTGCTTTTTGGGGGGGAAAAACATTTCCAGATGACCCTAGAGACAGACATCAGAAGAAAATCCGAAGCAAAACTCAGAATTTTCTTAATCTTTATGCTGCTGATGGGCTCAGAACTTTGTGCATTGCAAAGAAAGTAAGTGCCTGAAACGTCCTAAATTCATTTGGGGGGGGGTGTATCTCACATATATGGGGAGGGGGTTGTTATATATATATATATATATATATATATATATATATATATATATATATATATATACACACACACACACACACACACAGCATGAGGTATTTTCAAGCCTACTGAAGCCATGGGGTTATTCATCCGGTGTCTCTGTGCTGGTCCGTGGCCTTTTATGTTCCCTTGATGTGAATGTTCCTCCTCCTTGCCTCCCTCCCTCCCTATTTCCTTCCTCAACAGGTCCTGAGCAAGGAAGACTATTCCTGCTGGTTGAAAAGTCACATTGAAGCAGAATCTTCCATCGACAACCGGGAAGAGCTGCTGTTCCAGTCGGCCGTTCGGATAGAGACTGATTTGCATCTTCTAGGTAACAGCAAGCAGAAAAGAAAGGCATTGAGAGGGTGAACTTGAGAAGCATTCTCTCAGTGGTTGCCATTAATCTCTGGAATTACTTGCAGTCAGGTGGTATATCAGCTGACATGGATGCTGCATATTCTGGAACACCTGATTGCGCTTTCGGTTTTCCTAGTCCACCTAGTCCCACATAATACAGTCATACCTCGGGTTGCAAACATGATCCGTGTGGGAGGCACGTTCGCAACCCGCAGCGTTCGCAACCCACAGTGCCACGTCTGCACACATGCCTGACTCGCTTTGGCGCTTATGCGCAAATCACAATTTAGCACTTCTGCGCGAGCGCCGAAATCCGGAAGTAACCCGTTCTAGTACTTCCGGGTTCAGCACAGTCCGTAACTCGAAAATGCGCAACCCACGGTGTTCGCAACCCAAGGTATGACTGTAAAGGGGGAATTCAAATGGAGCCCTCACAGTCACAGAACAGCTTTTGAGCCAGTCAGTGCCTCTGTTAACTCCGTTGACAACCACCTTTCACCTTGTTCCATAGGATCCATCAACATGCTTTTTAGGGGTCAATGAGAGCTTCAGGGGGAGAGAGGAACTGCAAAAATCCCCTCCTCTTTCTTTTTCTTTTAATTATACTTTGTTAAATTTCAACATTTTTGACATATACAATCAAAACACAATTTTGTCTTTTATTTTTGTCGACTTCTCGCCCCCTTTTCCATGGAGTTGTTGTTTCTCCCCTTCTGCCCTGTCTTCTATCTATTAAATCATAACCACAATATTATATAATTACTTCTGTTGTTCATAGCTCAAATCCTACCTCGCAAGTTCATCATACTATAATATTTCTTCACATGGTCCGAAAAAGGCATCCATTCTTCCATAAAACACTTATCATTAGATTCTCTTAATTTTCCCAGTTCTGCATAGTCCATTATCTTACTTATCTAGTCTTCTTTGGTGATGATTCATCCCTTCCTCTTTCCTTACCGGAAGAATCCACTGCAGCGGCAGTCCCTACGGTGATGTAGGGGTGGCACCGCCGCTCTCCCAGCCCCCGAACGCACAAGGTTAAGTGTGTGTGGTAATCTATTTAAAGTCCTGGTTTTATTTTTGCTTCCGTTTGCTTTGTGTCATAGGTGCGACGGGCATTGAGGATCGTTTACAGGACGGAGTCCCAGAAACCATTGCAAACCTGCGTAAAGCCGGGCTGCAGATCTGGGTTCTAACTGGAGACAAACAAGAAACAGCTGTTAATATTGCTTATGCCTGCAAGCTATTGGACCATGACGAAGAAATCATCACCTTGAATGCCGATTCGCCGGTATGGTGACACTGCCGTGCAGTGCTGGGCCTTGTAAATCTAGTGGGCTCTCAGCCTTTCATAGCATGTCTGGCCAGGCTGGAGGCTTACTAAACATATATACCTAGACATTCCAGCATAATATGTGAGCTACCAAGCCAAGCACAGCCTTCCAGCCATGCATGGATGCCACCCCGCCCTGAGAAGGCTTGATAAACCTCATTTTTTGCTGCAGTGATTGTCCTCCATATGTTAGGCCACATTAAATGTGTGATTGGCTGTGTTCAGCTTGCAAGTTGTGCAAGCCTGGCCTGTAGGTAAAATGTCCCAAAGGGATGTGCTTGATTATGAATCACAGAATTATAGAGTTGAAAGGGACCTGGCGGTCATCTAGTCTAACCCGCCCTGCATTGCAGGAATCTCAGCTAAAGTATCCAGGAGAGGTGGCCATCCAACCTCTGCTTAAAAACCTCCCAACAAAGATGACCATTGCATATGGAAGCTCTTC
The DNA here is from genome assembly GCF_965112155.1 of Podarcis liolepis. Taxonomy (NCBI): domain Eukaryota; kingdom Metazoa; phylum Chordata; class Lepidosauria; order Squamata; family Lacertidae; genus Podarcis; species Podarcis liolepis. Next base: position 33,619,352 of record NC_139558.1, on the reverse strand, counting down.
TGCAAAGTTCTAATTCTGTTTTCTTTTTTAATCTTCCATTCTCTCCCTCACCCCCTCCTCCCCTCCTTCTGAGTGGCTGTTCTTATTCTGGTGGTTTTCATTTATATGTTGCTTTGGATAACACTGATTTAAAGAAATTAGGAATTTCTCAAGTAAAGCAAATCGAGATCATGGAGCAAAAGCCAGAGCTTGCCTCTTTTTTCTTCTCGCTGTAACTCCACACACTCAATTTTTTGTTGTCTTTTATTCTAGGAAATGTGTGCTACATTGCTGGAGCAACACTTGAAACGCATTGAGTCTAAATGTTCGAACGAAGCGGCTGAAAAACCTACCGGGAACTCACAAGTGAAGTTCACCCCTCTCTATGTTCCACCATCAGCCTTGGTGCATCCCAACTTGGGCTTGGTGGTTGACGGAAGGACCTTGGCTTATGCCCTCGACAAAGGCCTGCAGGACAAATTCCTTTCGCTAGCCAGGAGGTGCCGCTCTGTGCTGTGTTGCCGCTCGACCCCAATTCAGAAGGGGATGGTTGTGAAACTGGTCAGAGACAAACTCAAAACAATGACTTTGGCAATAGGCAAGTACCTTGGCTTTCAGTCTGATTAGCAAACAAACACAAAGGCAAGACATTTTCTTTCTTTCAGCCAGAGCTATCGCTCTTTCATTTTAAGTGGAAGTGGGGAACATTTTCTAGCGCGAAATGTTTCCTTCCCTTCCTTGCATTTCTTGTGGGCAAACTTCCAGGAGCCACATGGCTTTGGTGGAGCCAGAAGCAAAAACCAGTGGAGAAATGAATGTAATTTTTACAGCAGAGATCACTTCTTTGTTCAGAGCAATGCATAAGCTGCCGCAAGCTTTTAGGGCACTTGCGAAGGACAACAAGATATGAAGGAGATGGTAGACAGATTAAAACAGAGAAGGCAGCTTTTGTGGGGAAATGATATTTGCCAATTTGGGGGTCGGCGGGAGGGTGGGTCATACAAAATTGAAATCGATTGCATGAATTTTAGACCTTCCTGAGCCATTTTGGACTTACTGGTCTCAGGCACCCTCCCCACTTGAGGTGGTAGTGCATTTTCCTTTGCTAAGTTCAGAACATGGCAAGAAGCTAGCCCTGTTGTATTGGGGAATCCTGCTGCCCACACTGCTTGGCAGGACACTGGGCGCCTGACCCAAAGTCCTGCCCTTACCATCTCACAGCTTCCTGTGCAGGGAAGGATGAAGGAGGAGGTTGGGTGCTTATCTCCTATCTTGCAGAAGGCAGGGCAGGATGGGGGCCACGTAGGCCTAACAACCCTTCTCCTCCCTCCTTTGCCAAGAGGAATTGGAGTCTTTAACTCCCACCCCTTAGTGTGGGGTCCAAACTGTGTTTCATTAGACATTTTGGAAAGTTATTCAAGATTCCCTCTCCCTCTCCCAGTCCTCATTTCACACCAGGGTGCTGTTGGCATGTCTCTGTAATTCATCAGGGAGAAACCACAAAAAAGTATGATTTCCTTGGGAACATTTGGTGCTCTCTCATCAATCTCAGCCTGCCTTTCAGCCTCTGGAACTGAGGAAAACTCTTTTGTTTTTCCACTACTTCACCGCCATGTATTACTCGCCGAGTGTGTTATATCGCTATTCTTGGCACGATCCTGAGGGTTCTGGAAGAAGGCATTTCCCCTCCAGTCTTGTGGGAACGGTTATTCCTTTCGAAGGGTGAAAACTGCGAGGTATTTCTTGTGCATAGGCGAGGCGTCCCCAGAGTGTTTTCTGCCTGAGGCAAAGGACGAGATGGCGCCGCCCTCCTTCCCATTCCACATACAAAAGCCAACCAGACTGGCAGATAAACCTTACTTTGAAGCTGGCGACCGGGCAGTGCTGTCCACCACACTTAAGAACAGCGGCCTAACTTGGCGGTGCAGGATACAGTGGTGCCCTGCAAGACGAATGCCTCGCAAGACGGAAAACTCGCTAGATGAAATTCCGTTTTGGAGGTGCTTCGCAAAACGAATCTCCTATGGGCTTGCTTCGCAAGACAAAAATGTCTTGCGAGTTCCTGCGGGGTTTTTTCCTTTCCCCCCCCCTTTTTCTAAGCCGCTAAGCCGCTTATCAGCTGATCCGATAAGCAGCTAAAAGCCGCTAATAGCGCTAATCCGTCAATCCGTCAATGGGCTTGCTTCGCAAGACGAAAAAACCGCTAGACGAAGAGAATCACAGAACGGATTCTTTTCATCTTGCGAGGCACCACTGTATAGGGCACTCATCCATCTTCCCAACACCTAGAATCTGCCCCCCCCCCCCAAGCATCTGCTGCCTGAGGCTCACTCTGCCTAATGGCAGGGCTGGGCCTGAGTGGGTTTTCTTTACAGAACAGGGCAGAGTTTTCCAGCTTCGTATATCCGACTGGCATCTGTTTGCAGCACTGTGACTGAAGCGGGGAGGGCGCCTAGGCTTTCTTTCCGACCAGCCATCCCTCCGATCCCCATAGCTTATGTTCAAGGGCCAAGGTTCTCTGGCAACACCCACTAGCATAAATTGCACTTTGGCTTCACGAGCAGAGATCTGAAAATTACACAGACTAATGCAATGAGAAACCTGGGTTGTGAGAGAAAGAGCACTATCCTCGCAAATCTAATTGCTTTAGCTTTAGAGAGGAAACAGACAATGGAGATTGTTTTTGCATGCATTTCCCTTCAGCGCTTCTGCCCCCGAAAAAATACCCTTTTAGGTATATGATTATTGCGGGGAGATAGAGGAGCAAAGGTCTGAAGCATGTTTTGCATTATTTTTGAGAAAGATAATGCTATAAGGTCAGCAGCAGTGCTTCAGAACAATGAGAAAAAGGACACGTCCATCTGCTTTGACAGTCTTATTAAAAGATAAAGCTCAATAGAGCCTGTGCTTGCCTATTATTTCTGGCTTTCTTCTGTCTCCACAATTAGAATCGTCTTTGCTGACCGGCGATTAATTAACGTATATATTTATTGCTAGCATTCCACACACACGCACCAGCTAAAAAGTCTCCCACAGCTGTTTGGGAGTAAAAGCAGGCAGCCTGGGAGCAACAGCAGGCAGTAAAAGAAGGCAGCCCCTTTTCTTGGGCTTACAATCTAAAAGACATGACACAAAAGGAAAAGGGAATCTGTAAGGAAGAGGAAAACGAGCAAACCCACTTGGAGGGGAAACAGTTCAAGGAGAAGAGAAGCCAAAGTAATCAGTTTCTCAGCAGGGCCTATGGAGCGATCCTGCTTTCCATCTCTCCCTTTACACCAAAGATTTGAATAAACTCACCGATGACTGAGAGATGGCGCATTTTGGATGGCACCAATTTCCCCCCCATTTAACCATAGGGTGGAACTGAATATATTGTTCTAGATATAATAATAAACTATACCCCCCACCCAAAAAAAGCACAGATCTTCAGCGGGTTGATCCTATTTGTTTCTATGCAGATGCATCAGATTATCAGAGCCAAACATTGCGCTCTCACAGAACTAACTCAAGGGGACTAGAAACTTGGACTAGAAACTTGTTCTCTCTTTAAAATAAAATATCAGCATTCTAGGTGCAGTTCTGCATCCATTACTGCATGGTGCACATCAATTTGCAGAACACACACCTTCCTGATACTACTTCTATGTGTACTTCCAATTAGACAGGTACTTTACAGGTACGGGTGGCCAAGTGAAAAAAGGACAGGGTTCCTACACATATTAACATATGTGCAAAAGGGGGTTTCACCGTGTGCAGTTTTTCATGTACCACTATTAAAACTTAGGAGTTCAGTCTTCTTTTACACTCCAGCCCAGCAGAAAACCATACAGTACCGTTGTTTCCAAGAACTGGGTTCCCTTTCTCATTTGTCTGGCATATTTGCTAAGGAGAACAGGTGTGCTGCTCTGCTTTATACTACTTCATTTGATGGTTATGCATGTAATTAGTGAAGTCCAGTCTGCACAAGCAATTTAGATTGGGCTTTGCAATTAATTCCACAGCAGCGTAGCCATTTCACTGCTAAATATGGCCCTGGTTCCTTTTTCCTTTCCCCTTGATTTTCCATTGCTTCTTTTGCCACTGGTCATGTCTGCTTCAATTAAAAACAAACGACATCTCTTTCTCCCTCCCTCCCTCCTCCCCGCAACCCGAATTGTTACCAGGTGACGGAGCAAACGACGTCAGTATGATCCAAGTAGCTGATGTTGGTGTGGGGATCTCGGGGCCAGAAGGCATGCAGGTACCGTATGCAGACCGAGAAGCCACCCCGGGAAAGCGTCGGGTCCATATGTTTTCCATATGTCCACTTGCATCTCGTTCCCCCGTTGTGCTGCAGCAAGACGCTTTGCGACAGCCGCCGCAGATTTCCGAGGTCTCGTGAGCTGCCTGCCCCAAGGTGGGCCAGCTGGGCTTTGCAAAAGTTACTTTAGCAGAGCTTACATTTGCGCAGCTTCACCTTTCGGCTAAGTTTCCTTTATAAAACGGTATAATATCTGAAATACTTTTTAAATAGTTCACTTAATTTTTCCCCTCAATTGCCATGTACAGTGGTACCTCTGGATGCGAACGGGAACCGTTCTGGAGCCCCGTTCGCATCCAGAGCAGAACGCAACCTGCGCGGGTCGCGATTCGCCGCTTCTGCGCATGCGCGTGATGTCATTCTGAGCATCTGCGCATGCGCGAGCGGCGAAACCCAGAAGTAACGCGTTCCGTTACTTCCGGGTCACCACAGAGTGTAACCTGAAAACGCTCAACCTGAAGCGACTTTAACCTGAGGTATGTCTGTACCTTGAATGTTCTGTTTTTCCTTAATTACTGCCTTTTGCTCTCGACGTCTGTTCCTATCTCCTAGAGTCATCATTCAGTACAGTTGTCTTAATTTTGTACAACTAAGAGCGCCATCAACCAGATGGCGGTACTTTTGGGGATTGGTAGCACTGCTTTATGACGCCTGAGCCCTCAAGTAGAGAGGCGCTTCAGACACTTGCAGGTGCCGCCCCCCCCCCCCCCCGCAAAAGCAAACAGGGGCCACCCAATGTAAGAAGCTGTCTGACAGACAGAATGAGAAGCTTTTCCCATGGTTATATTTATACCATGGAAAGGGCTTGCCCTGTTTCGTTTCTGCCTGCCACACAACTGTTAAAGGCAGAAGAGGCCCGCTCTCCTCCATTGCTAACCCTAAGCCATGCAAAGAATTCAGTCAGTAAATAGCAGCAGGAAAAATTAGGAAATGATGTGTTAATATACAGTGGTACCTCGGGTTAAGTACTTAATTCATTCCGGAGGTCCATTCTTAACCTGAAACTGTTCTTAACCTGAAGCACCACTTTAGCTAATGGGGCCTCCTGCTCCTGAAGCACCGCCGGAGCACGATTTCTGTTCTCATCCTGAAGCAAAGTTCTTAACCCCAGGTACTATTTCTGGGTTAGTGGAGTCTGTAACCTGAAGCGTATGTAACCTGAAGCGTATGTAACCCGAGGTACCACTGTATTCTGAAATGAGAAATACTGAAAATGGACACCTGTGACCATATAAGGTATAACATTCACTGGCAAGATGAAGTGAGGAGACTCTGGAAATAAACACACACCTCAAGCCTTGATAAGCAACAACAAAAATTCTCTGAGCATGTGCAGTTTTCTGCCTTAAAAACATACTTTATCCACCATTGGGTTTTTTGTTTATTCTCTGCTCTGCCTTGGGCCAACCAGTAACTCCCAGCCTAATCTACCTCACGTGGCTGTTGTGAAGTTCTAAAAGGGATATTAAAATGGCTGCAAAAAAAGAACTTAGTCTTTATATCATAGGCATCAGGTTTTATTTCCTTTAACCACAGAGATGCAATTTTGTTCTGTAAAGGGCCATGTTTTCTCATCCACGAACCTAAAACTAAGAGCTTGTTTATACCTTTTCTTGGAGGCTTACCTCACAAGAGAGGCCTCGGATGCCATAAATGCAGAGAAATCTTGAGAAAAGAGCAGCTTTTCCCATCATCTCACTAAATATTTATTTTATCACCAAGTATCGTATTGTCTTCCATAAGTGTTGGTTTTATGAATGGGAATTATTAAATAGTGGTTTGTGCCACATGCCGTTGTTCCTATGAAATGTGGAAGGAAATTGAGTCTGTCAGTGCCTTCAAATAGCTTTCCTCTCTCTCCCTGATCAGAAATAGACCTAAAAGGGGGGGGGGGATGCAGTCAGGCAATTTTGTGGAAAGACTAAAGTAAACACGTTTGCATTTTCATTCCATTATGTAGAAAGATTGAAGAACAGAGAAATGGGAAAACTAATGGACAGTCTTCTAATATTTATAAACAGCCAGTTAAATGCATTGTTCATGGCCAGCCATTCTTGGCCACCCTTTCGATTTGTCGGGCAGATTCCTGGTGCGTTGCTTGGGGTGGCTGGCTGGCTGATGCCAATAGGTGCCAAGGGTCAGAGAAGGACCATTGCTCCAATGTGAACGCCAGCTTTGGGAAACTGATCAGTCGTCTTCCCCATCTCCCCCTCCAGTAGGGGTGGGGGTGATCAGAGTCTGTGAGTGGAATATGACTGAGAGAGAGAGAGAAATGGAAGGGATGGAGGATCTGGAAGCATCTTGGAGCGCAGTTAACTCCCCCTGAGGATCTGGTGTGGGGCAGTAAACATAAGAACTTAGCAGCTGTCTGCTGAGTCTAGCCAGTGGCCCCTCTAGTCCAACATCTGTTCTCCCACTAGCAAGCCAGATGCCTATGGTAAGCCCCAAAGCAGGAGCTGAGCAGAACAGGGCCCTCCCTATTTGTGATTCTCAGTGACTGACATTCAGAAGCACGCTCTCCTGACAGTGGAGGCGGAACATGGGCATTGTGCCTAGTATTCATTGGTGGCCTTGTCCTCCGTGAATTTAACTAAACTGCCACTTGTGAGGGGCGGATTCCATGGTGTACCTATGTGCTCTGGGGTTCTACTGCACTTACATTTACATAAACACATGTATCCTTACTTCCTGTGAGCCCAGAAATCCCAATGAAATGGGAAGCGCTGCAGAATATATCAAGCAATGAATGTTCCAGTGACATCCACCGTAGCAGTTCTCAGTGGAGTCAGTTGCAGAAGAATAAGTCTTTGAGTGATAAGATATTGAAAGATTGACAAATCAGCCTTGGAGCACTTTAGTAAGCTGATCAGAGGGCATTTCCTCCCTTTTGTGAATATCTGTGTTCCCAGCGTTATTTCAGGGGCACCTGTGGATTTCTGCTTGTTTCCACCTAAAATGGTTTTTTTAAAAAAAAAATATGTTCAAATAACATCTGCAGAAGGATAATGTCAACTCTTCTTGCCTTGAAGGCTGTGATGGCAAGTGACTTCGCAATCCCAAAGTTCCGGCACTTGGAAAAACTCTTGCTTGTGCATGGCCATTGGTGTTACTCACGGCTCGCCAACATGGTGCTGTATTTCTTCTACAAAAATGCAGTAAGTGTGTGTTAGCTTTGTAGCCTGAACATGTTTCCGGATTGTACTTAGGAGTGCCTTTTCACTTACGCTGTCTGCTGAGAAGATGGTGACGCTTTTGATTTTTGCTTTGACCTGTTAATCGTGACTCGTGCTTGCAGAACCTTGCATGCACAACATACAGAAACTTCTTTTGAGGCAGAATATGGAGCAGAACACAGCACCCTGAATGGGGAGGGTGCAAAGCACAACATCCTGCCAAAATAGGGGAGGACAGGAAGATGTTACTCTGGTGCTCCAGAATCTATGTTGACTTCACATAGTGGGGATGGGGAATCTATGGCCCTCCAGATATTGTTGCACTCCAAGTCCCATCAGCCACAGCCAGAATGGCTGATGGTCAGGAATGATGGGGACTGTAGTCCATCTAATATTGCAAGACCACAGGTTCCTCCATTCTATCCTAGAGCTTTCTAGGAGCAATTCACTTTGCTGGTTCTGAACTATAGTCGCCGAAATGGCTTGGACCCAAGTATATGAGAGATGTGTTCAGTCGCACTCCATATAAGCAGCCCAGATGCTTGTGTTAAGCCAAACTTTGCACAAATCAGCAAACATGCAGGCTCCCGGAAAGGAGATTTTTCCTATGGTTTGCAGCTTGCAGGATGCCTTGAGAGAGGTGAAACATGAGCCAAGGTTTGGACTGGACCCAGACCATGGTTTAGCAAAGGAGCCACAGTCTCCTCCATAGGAGCCTGCATATTTCCTTGTTTTGTACTAAGCCATGGTTTGCCATATTGTTAACATGAGAAGGAGGTGCCGTGTTGCTTGTGACGGTGAAACCTTGAGGAGAACAATCTGTGCATCAGGCAGTCATACAGAGGAACGGTAACGCAGCATGTCTATCAAAAAAGAGGAAGGAGAAGGAGAGATGGAGGAGGAGAGAAAGATCAGGGTTTGGGGATTAGGATCTTGTGAAGGGAAATGGGAAGCAGTTGAATTGTGAATTAGTCATGTGGCAGGTGGAGAGAAAAAGTGACAGACAGCATGGGAGACAACGTATTCTCCCGATGCCTCTTGGTGGGCAAGGGGATGTTGTGTACATACTGTAGTTATTTATCATCTGCAGGCCTTTCAGGGTAGTAGGTGTTCTCCCTTTCAGAAGCCCAACTCCGTAGCCTTCTGTAGAGAGAGCAGATGCCATAGTTCCACATTATCCCTTTATTTTAGGAGTTTTCATCTGGCAGCACTTGTTAAAATGCAGATGGCTGGCATTTACAGGAATAGCAGACCCTGCTGTGTGACAGGAATCACGTGCCGGAGAATCAGTCTGTGTAAATTTGATAACAAGAATAAGACTTGCTACTTAGGGATAAGTTACGGAGCAGGGTTGGCAGTCTTGAGGCTTGCCTAAATCTCCTCCTCAAGGTCCACCAGCCAGAATCATTCACAGCGTTGCAAGTTAGGGCAATATTCAATAATCTATCAGAATATAATAGTATTAGCAAATAATAATTAATCAGTTTACAGTTGTCAATTACAATAAAGAATTACAATATGATGAAATTCCTGGCCTCTGAGGTTGACCTTTAAAAGAACTGCTCTTAACATAATTCCTGGAATACTGGGGTCACCAAAAGCACTGAGCCTCCAGCAGATGGGGCTGACAAAATGATTTTGCAGGCTCTGTCTCAGCCTGTTCATCACCTGTATGAAGTCCTACAGCCCAGAGAGCAGGTGCCTCCGAAATTTGCACACATTTGGATTTGAGGAAGAGAGGGGGGAAACAATCATGCAGTTCAGTTTTGCATTTATACAATGAGTTCCTGATACGGTTTGCTCAGAGGCTGCCTATAAATTAAACATAAAGCTTTCAGAATCGTCTTGTCCTGAAGATCCCTCAGAGAGCAATTCAAGTTTCAATAGTTCTTCTTCTTGTTGTTTTTAATGAGAATTCCTAAGGCAGAAAGGCTGAAACAAGTTTGCGTTGGAGTAGCATCTCTGAAGCCAACATAACTACTCCAGAGAAAATTGTTAAGACGACTGCACTAGTAGTATCTGACCAGGGCAGCCTTTATATTTCTTGCTTGTGTAGCCCGCATTGTAAAAATGGAAACACGGCAGATGCACTCACAGAAATGCACATTTGAGATGCCCTGTAATTATAAATTATTTGTAATAAGCATCTCGGAATAATACAAGAGCAGAAGCACTTGTAGCATCAGCAATTTTCTGTAGAAGAAGAAGAAGAAGAGTTTGGATTTGATATCCCGCTTTATCACTACCCTAAGGAGTCTCAGAGCGGCTAACATTCTCCTTTCCCTTCCTCCCCCACAACAAACACTCTGTGAAGTGAGTGGGGCTGAGAGACTTCAAGGAAGTGTGACTGGCCCAAGGTCACCCAGCAGCTGCAGGTGGAGTTCTGTAGAAATTGTGCAGCTGGTTTCCTGCATAGCACTGGGGTCGGGTGGGAGTTGCACTGGTCAGAGGACCCCCCCTTAGTGTGTCAAGCATCCAAACATTGGGCATCCAGGTTCCATCTAGTCAAGACCTCCAGGTATAGAGTGGTATATAAGTTCAGTAAACAAAACAACAATAAATAATCCATAGAATGTCAGCATGTTGGCGTTTATGCATGTGATAAGCCATATGATATTCAGTACGCTGACCCCAAGCTTGCTAGAGGGACAGGGATGGCTGCAATGGTCCTGATCCCACTTTAAATGTGTGCAGCAGAATGGGGGCTTGGGTTCTGAGTTTGCAGCCGTTAGGAGCAGTCGTGTTTAGCTGCTCACTCTGAAATCACAAGCCACCAGCCTCGTGAAAGATCAAAAGCCTGTTGCGGGGACCTGAAGAATAGAAATGCATGGCAACAATTCAAGTGTTATAGAGCAGGAGTTGGGGGGGCCTGTGGCCCTCTGGGTGTCATTGGACTCCATCTCCCATCAGCCCCAGCTAGTATGCCCAATGGGCAGGGACAACTGGAGTTGTAGTCCTGCAATACCTGGAGGGCACCAGGTTTCTCACCCCTGATGTAGAAGGATTTGGGTTCAGATAAGACTTCATCTGGTTCCCGGTTTTCCTGCCCAGTTGGTTCGGTGGGGTGAAGTGGAGAGTAGACACGAGTCTCGGAGGAAGCTTCCCACATGACCATTGCTGGAGGGAGAACTGATTCTAATAACTTGTGTTGTCTTTGAACTCAACTACCCAAAGCAACCACAAAGGATATCTAAAATCAGGTCAGGGTTGGGTGAGAAGTGGACAGCCTTTGTGGGATTTGCATGGGACGTGAGCTTTACACAGCCCCATTGTCGGTCTCCAAACTTCTACACAACCCACACATATGCTGGTTTGGAGAAGCTGGGATGGAAGGTTTTAAAGTGCCACTGTTTATTTTATTTTTATTTTCTTATTGCAAATGTCGCAGAACTCTGTGTACTCTTTCGTAATCTAAATCCTTTTCCATTTTGGTTCCTGGGACATCTGCCTGCAGAGTTACCACTTTACGGGGGGGGGGGGGTTGAGAAATTATTTTTGCTACCTATATGCATACAGTTTCTCTCCCTCCCTGAGTAGGTTAAACCATTGTTTAGTTGGCTCTCTTCCTTTTGTTCAAATAAAGTCCAGGCACAGGGATGGGGCCTCTTTTCTGGCAGCCCAAAAAGAGAGTTGATATATCCAAAAAGTTATAGAGTGATGTTATGCTTGCAAGTCCCAAAGGTTGCATATGGTTAATGTGTGTGTTCTCCCCCCCCCCCTTTATTTTTCCCCGTCAAAGATGTTTGTAGCTCTTCTCTTCTGGTTCCAGTTCTACTGCGGGTTTTCCGGGTCTTCGATGATAGATCAGTGGTACCTGATCTTCTTCAACTTGTTATTCTCATCCCTTCCCCAACTGATAGTTGGAGTGCTTGATAAAGACGTACCAGCAGATATCTTAATTGCTGTGCCTCAGCTCTACAAAAGTGGTCAGAACATGGAGGTAAGGGGTGGGCTGGGGGACCTTGTCTTTCCTCTATGTCCCTAAGATCTCGCAGTGGGAGATTGGCCGGTCGACATTCACTAAACATTTAAGTCATAATAAGCGTTGCTAAGGAAGTTTGAAAAATTGCTTGAGCTGTGTAAAGAGCACAGCCTGTCAGAGAGTTCTCTGTATAAAACACCGTGTGACATTTTCCCAAGAAAAGCTGTTTGGAGAATACAGGCAAGAGTGAAATATCTTGTGGGTTCCTCTGAAGAGGAATGCTAAGGAGCCAGATTAGGTTGGGATCAGGACGTCGTTTGTAGATTTCAAGAGCAGGAAAGCACAATGTAAAGGTAGGTGAAGAGTCATGAACACCCCATTCCCCAGCCCCAGTACCTATGAAACTTCATCTTTAAAGATAATAAGCTGGATCCAGATTAAGTCAGCTGAACCTTGTTCCCACTGAAATCTGGTTCCCTTTTTAAATCCATGGGGCTCATGGCTTGTCTTCCAGTTCACTTAGTCTGGATCCAACACTTCCTTTGGCGAGTTGATGCAGTCTTGAACAAAAGTAGAGTCATGTTTAGGAACCTGATGGTCAGGCCAGATCAGGAGGCAAGAGGTAAAAAGTGTGGCTTCAAAGGTTGTGCATTGTGGGAATATCTGGAGGGCTATGGATGGAAGTGAATATGTTCAAGCTCATCCCATGACAGGCTGGCTTGGAAAATAAGGTGAATCACTTCCAATAAGATTAGTGGGAGGGATTACGTCTGAGCTAATCAGAATTTCATCAGTCACCCAGCCTCTCCTAATCCCTCCCCCCCCCCCCCACTTCTCTTTCAACCCCAGCCAGGGGGCAGAAGAGACAGCATGACTCCATGTGTGGTGCAGCCACATGATTGTCATGAAGACTCAAGGCCTTTTTCCTCCCAAGGAGTACAGTAGCTCTTTGAGGGGAATGTTGGGCAGGTTGGAGGCTGAGTATGGATAAGTTGCTGGAAGGAAAAGAGGCTTTGGGGGTGGGGGTTGATAAACTAAGTAAGAGGGAAGGTGGATTTTAGTCTCAGTTGGGGGATAAGCTCAGAATTTAATCTGAGGCAGAGAAGAATTGGAGGTCTTGTAATGATCACTTTTTAACTGAAGCCCGCAGAGCTTGTATGTGGGCATGATCTCAGAGACTTTCACAGGCGTCTCTAGATGGACTTGACTGAGACAGAAATCCACAACTTGAGCTGCTTTGTGCCTTTTTGCAGTTGATTTTTTTAAAACAGAAAAACATACAAATTGTGTCTTATCGGATTCAAAGCTTTCTCTTCCCCCTTTTTCTTCCATTGCAGGAGTACCAGCCACATATGTTTTGGATGAATATGATCGATGCTCTCTACCAAAGCCTGGTTTGCTTTTTCATCCCATACTTCGTAAGTTACCAGTTGCAGACATGCTGAAGCTCTCTGTGTGTGTCTTCTCTTGCCCCCTTCCTGCTAGCTGCATTCACCATCACATGCTGCGAGATCACATTCTGCCCACATCCCTGGCTTCACTGCATTCCCATGTGCTCAGAAGATGAACTTCTGCAGCAGGAAGTCTGCTCGATTTGTGGAGTTTAAAACTCTTGTTGCCAGCAAGAATACCCACTGAAAAGGGCTTCAGCAAGGGGGTTCTTTAAGTGTATGCCCAGAGACAGAATGTATGTGTGAATGTGGCAAATAACATGTTGGGAGTCATAACTTCGGTCGGGCTCCTTATGGAGCACATCTTTGGTGGCAATCTCAATTTCAAATGTGTTGTCCTCTTAGTTTGCCAAATTAAGGTGACATAATAACAAAGCGTTCAAGGAAGAATGGAGACCATGGATGGACTATCTATCAAAGCATTACCATACATTAACTTGCGGGCAGTATTTGAAATTTAAGCAGTGGGTTACTGAAAGAACTAACGATAGTGTCAGGGACTGGGCAGTAGAGTGGTGGAGACCGCCTCCCCATCCTGACCCTTCCAGGGAGGAGGAAGAGGAAGACAGTATAGATTTACAACAGGGGTTTGAGGGAGGTCACAGCTCAGAGGCAGATGAGGGGGAAAGTTGGGAAATCATGGGAGAGCCAGAGCAGCACCTGGCTGACATGTTGTCATTAGAAAGCATTCCAGACCCTCCATCTCCAAGAACCTGGCAAGCCTTAAAAATAGGAGAGCAAAGTGGTTGAAGACAGAGGCCACTTAGTGGCACCCATAGAGGAGATGATGAGGATGACAAATGAGAAAGTGGAAGAGAAGGGGGAATGGAGATTCACTTGGGACAACACCATTATCCAAGAGGCTGGGTTCTATAGCCTCTCTCTGTAAAGTTTGAAATAAAAAAGGACTGTAAGAAACTTTTCTTTGTCTTTATACTTTCCTGGGCAACCAGCCAGGAGCCACTGACAGCGTCCTGACAGAGAGTGTAGTTTAGATAATAAAAACATAAGTGTGGTAAAACAGTTAATAATAATAATAAAACTCATCAGGAAAGGAGGGGGAAGAAGAAACTTTGTGGGTTTTTTTAAAAAAATTGTATATGACAATAAACAATTGGAAATATTTTTGGAGATTTAATAAAATTGACATAGAGTGAGTTTTTCAAATACAGTGGTACCTCGAGTTAAGAACTTAATTCATTCCAGAGGTCTGTTCTTAACCTGAAACTGTTCTTAACCTGAAGCACCACTTTAGCTAATGGGGCCTCCCGCAGGTGCTGCCGCACCGCCAGAGCACGATTTCTGTTCTCATCCTGAAGCAAAGTTCTTAACCCAAGGTACTATTTCTGGGTTAGTGGAGTCTGTAACCTGAAGCGTATGTAACCCGAGGTACCACTGTACATTAAGCGTGTTTATTTGTTGGATGTTTTTTAAACAACCAAATTTGTCTAATCCCCATTTTATGTTTTCAGACGTATTATGATTCAGATGTGGACATATTCTCCTGGGGAACTCCAGTCACCACCATCGCTCTCTTCACCATAATATTGCATTTGGCTATTGAAACCAGAACCTGGGTGAGTTGCCTACCCAAGCACAGCATAGCGGTCTGCTCTCTTTGCCTTACCTGTCACTCTTGCTACACATCTTCCAGGGTCTCTCTATTTCACTGGTTTTATTAGCAGTTCCAAAAGAGAGCGGCTTGGACTGTAGTGTAGCAGTTTTATATGTTCCATTTAAATAACGCTGCATTGAATTTTCCCCTGAATAGAATGCTTTCTGTACATTCACAAGAGGAAAGCAGGTCAGCTGCCAGGTTCTTTCTTGGGGACTTTTTTCTTGACCTTGAGCAAATATTTCTGCATCTCACACAGAACAGGCCCAGTTCAAACAGCTGGCTTATCCAACTGCCATCTTTTTGAAGCATTCAGTTTTGCAGGCAGAAAGCATCTTCAGGTACGGCCGGGAATGACTTCTGCCAGAACCCCGGAGAGAACCACTATCCAACAGGGGGAGGGGGTCTGACTCAATGTAATGTTTTTTGTTTGTTTGTTTGTTTGTTTGTTTGTTTGTTTTTGCAAGATTTATACATTGCTTGTTTGTAAGGAAACCTCAAAGCGGTTTACGAAAAGGATAAAACAATAAATTAAAAAATATAATCAGTGGGAAAACCGTTTGGAACATTAAAAGAAATAATTAGAAACAACAATAAACTCAAAGCTAGATTAAAACACAGGTCAGCACTCTGCCTGTCTGGGTGGACTTGCCTAAATAAGAATGTTTTTAGCAGGTGCCCTAAAGGTAAAGGTAAAGGACCCCTGGACAGTTAAGTCCAGTCAAAGGTGACTTGGGGTTGCAGCGCTCATCTCGCTTTCAGGCCAAGGGAGCCGGTGTTTGTCCACAGGCAGCTTTCCGGGTCATGTGGCCAGCATAATTAAACCGCTTCCGACGCAACAGAACACAGTGACGGATACCAGAGTGCACAGAAACGCCATTTACCTTCCCACCACAGCGGTACCTATTTATCTACTTGCACTTTGACATGCTTTTGAACTGCTAGGTTGGCAGGAGCTGGAACAGAGCAATGGGAGCTCGCTTTGTCACGGGGATTCAAACCGCCAACCTTCTGATCAGCAAGCCCAAGAGGCTCGGCACCTGCCTGGTCAGAGAATCATAGAATTAGAAGGGAACCCAGGGGCCATCTAGTCCAGTGTTTTTCAACCACTGTTCCGCGGCACACTAGTGTGCCGCGAGATGTTGCCTGGTGTGCCACGAGATGTTGCCTGGAGGGAGGCGGGCGAGTCGGGCGGCGAGAGGCGGGGTGGCGGCGTCGAGGAGAGGCCGCCCAGCGCGGGGCTCTCGCCGTCTGCCTGCCTGGCTGCCTGCGAGCTCGGCGGGCAGCGCCTCCGTCCGCAGCGCCCGCCTCGCGGCTCTCATTCCCTGCCCCTGCCAAAGCTCACCCAGCCAAGCCGCGCTCTCCTTCCTGCCTCGCTTTGCTGCCTCCTCCCCCCCCCCAAAGCTTGGAGGTTCCCCGGCGCGAGTGGGCGGCGAGAGGCGGGGCGGCGGCGGCGAGGAGAGGCTGCCCAGCGCGGGGCTCTCGCCGTCTGGCTGCCTGCGAGCTCGGCGGGCAGCGCCTCTGTCTGCAGCGCCCGCCTCGCGGCTCTCATTCCCTGCCCCTGCCAAAGCTCACCCAGCCAAGCCGCACTCTCCTTCCTGCCTCGCTTTGCTGCCTCCTCCCCCCCCCCCCAAAGCTTGGAGGTTCCCCGGCGCCGGCCCGCAGGTTTGACCCCCTTCTCACACCTGTTCGCGCTCCTTGCACGGAATGGGGCGGATGGGGAGGAACGGGGCTCGCCGCTGCCTCCGCTCGCCCTCCCCCCCTCCGCCGGCGGTCCCGCGATTCTTGGCTTTTTTGGCGGTTGGCACAGAAGGAAGGCAAGGGGGAGGGGGAAAAATTGAAACTTACACTTTCGTGCGTCCCTCCCGGTGTGACGCTGCGCGCTGACGTCACGGGGCTGTAATGGTGGTGTGCCTCGAGATTTTTTTCATGAAACAAGTGTGCCTTTGCCCAAAAAAGGTTGGGAAACACTGATCTAGTCTGATCCCCTGCAATGATGTCAGCAGGCAAGGAGTTCCAGAGTATGGGAGCCGCCACACTAAAAGATCCATTTCTTTCACATGCAGACTGAATACTAAGTGGTGCCTGTAAAAGGCATTCAAAGCAATCAAGTGGGGATCCAGTATGGCAATCTTGCAAGTGAACCGGTCCTAACTGAACTGGCTTTACGTATATACTAATAGTAACACCTTGAATTTGGTAGCAAATAAGCAGCAAATCAGTCCGGGTCTCTGAGAAGAGGTGTTATATCCCAACCGGGTCCTGCCGGCAATTGTGCCACAGCATTCTGCACTCGCTTCAGCTTCCAGATCAAGGGAAGCCCCACAGAGCACGCTGCAGTAATTTAATCTTCTAGTAACCAGTGCTTGAACTCCTGTTCAGTTGTTAAGGAGAAACAGTGATGATATCAGCATACTTCCTAATGACCACTGTCGCCACTTCTTCATTTGCCTTACACAGGCCAATTGGTGGTTAGAGCTCTCCTTTTACCCCTTTAAGGGTAGATCTCAAACATTTGAGTTTATTGAGCAACACCCAATCTGCTCCGGTTGTGCATATTTATGTGCGTATAAACGAAACAGAATCATCCCAAATGTGGGAAGGAATGAACTATTTTATTATCGCCTGATTGTGGTGTGGAATGGGAGGGTAGACAGACAGGGAACCTCTGCTGTTCAGTGAGGAAAAATCTTTGTCGCTTGCTAGTATTTGCCTGGCCAAGCCTGAAGCAGCTGTCTAGGTTGTAGTATAAACTTGTCACCAGTATTCCTCCCCTCACACAAACACACCCTCTTGGGTCTTCTTTTATGGTTCGTTCCAATCTTATCTGTTCCTTCAGTTCTTATTTTCCCTCTTCTGGGACTGCCAGTTCATTTTTGAGGGATAAGAACCTTCCAAATGGAGCAGTCATGAAACTCTTGCTGCGAGCCATTTGTGTCTAGGACCACAGTTTTGTGTGTTGGTGCTATTTATTCCATTTATGAATCGCTTCCTGTTAAAACATCCTGAAGCTATTCCAGTGCTGCTACTGCGGCAGCTACATTGCCAGGTAACATATTGCTTGGTTGGAATTAGGAATTGGGAAAACAATTCCCCATCAAGTTTTGTGGAGCTATTGTATATTGTTTACAATCTGTAGTGATACACAGTACAGATTTCTGAACTGAGTCGTACGTTTCGGCTCCCGAACGCCGAAAACCCAGAAGTAAATGCTTCCGTTTTCGAACGTTCTTTGGAACACGAACGTGCGATGCGGCTTCCGCTAAGTGCAAGAAGCTCTTGCAACCAATGAGAAGCCGTGCCTCAGTTTTCAAACATTTCAGAAGCCAGACAGGGTTCTGGAATGGATTACGTTTGAGAACCGAGGCACCACTGTATCCCCAAGTTCTGTTCCCTGGAACTGTTTCATGAGGATACCATGGTCAATGGTAACAAAAGCCCAGAGATAGATAAAAAAAGCAGCTTCTCATGTCCTAATTTCCATCGCATCAAATTTATAACCTCCCAACTCCTTTTCACCCTGTATATGAAGGAAACTAATCGCAATCCATGGCTTAGTGTTGCATTCAAAGCAGGAATTATGGTTTGCTTCATTCCAGCAAACCATGATCAGATATATTTGCTAAGACAGGGTGTGTTTCCTCTAAGTCAGGCATAGGCTAACTCGGCCCTCCAGATGTTTTGGGACTACAACTACCATCATACCTGACCACTGGTCCTGTTAGCTAGGGATGGTGGGAGTTGTAGTCTCAAAACATCTGGAGGGCCAGGTTTGCCTATTGCCTGCTCTAAGTGCAAGCTAGGAGGAGAGGACCAGACACAATTTCCCTGTGTACAGCAAACCATGGTTTATCATGACATCTGAGCACAGCCATTGTGAAAATCCTTTGCCATGTTGTTCAGCATTCCGGAATTGCACATTAATTTTGAGGATGTTTCTCTTTTTAGACTTGGCTGCATTTGTCATCTTGTGTCTTCAGCGTTGTTTTGTTCTTCATTGTTGCTCTCCTTTACAACGCGTCTTGCCCAATATGTTACCCTCCATCCAATCCCTACTGGACCATGGAAAAGCTGATGGGAGATCCTATGTTTTATCTGACTTGCTTCATAACACCTGCTGTTGCTTTGCTTCCGAGGTAAAGTATTTTTTCCCCTTCTTCTTCTGTATATTTGTTAGTGGACAGACCTCGTTTTCATTCTTTTGTGAAGATATTGCTAAGCTGCAGGCATGTGCATATGCAGAAATAATCAAAATGTGTCCTAGAGCTGTTAAGCCCAAATGAATCAATAGTTTTGTTTTGTTTTTAGCCGTTGGCCATAACAAATATATGAAATGAATATCAAATAGATCACAACAAAGCAGATTTGTGAACAGATAAATAAAAACCCTACCTAAATTCACATAACAAAAGACACTATGCGTTAATATGTTTTAAGAGATGTGTGCAGATTCTTATGTACAGTGGTACCTTGGTTCTTGAACTTAATCCGTTCCAGGAGTCCATTCAACTCTCGAAACAGTTCAAAAACCAAGGCGCAGCTTCCGATTGGCTGCAGGAGCTTCATGCACTCAAGCAGAAGCCACATTGGACGTTCAGCTTCCGAAAAAGGTTCACAAACCGGAACACCTACTTCCGGGTTTGTGGCGTTCAGAAGCCGATTCATTTGACACATAAGTCGTTTGAGAACCAAGGTACCACTGTATAATAGAAATGAACTATGGGGAGAGATTGGGTCATGCCCACTGCCTCCACTACCGAGAAGGCCCTCTGCCTGGTTCCCTGTAACCTAACAATGAGAGAACCGCCAGAAGGCCCTCGGCACTGGACCTTAGGGTCCAGGCTGAACGATGGGGGTGGAGACGCTCCTTCAGGTATACTGGGCTGAGGCCATTTAGGGCTTTAAAGGTCAGCACCAACACTTTGAATTGTGCTTGGAAACGTACTGGGAGCCAACATAGGTCTTTCAGGACTGGTGTAATATGGTCTTTGTGGCCACTCCCAGTCTGGCTGCCGCATTCTGGATTAGTTTCCTGTTCACCTTCAAAGGTAGCCCCACGTAGAGTGCATTGCATTAATCCAAGTGGGAGATAACTAGAGCATGCACCACTCTGGCAAGACAGTCCACGGGTAGGACAGCTGCCCTGGATACAGAATTAACCTGCGCCTCTGTGGACAGCTGTGAGTCCAAAATGACTCCCAGGCTGCGCACCTGGTCCTTCAGGGGCACAGTTACCCCATTCAGGGCCAGGGAGTGCATCGAAAATTGCCCAGCCATTTCTCCCTAGTATTATGATGACAGAGACGGGAAAACCAGAAAGTAGTTGATGGAGGAAGGGTCTCACCTTCTCCATTCTCTCAAAGGGGAAACCTTTCCTCAAATGGCATTCTAGCCGATCATCCCATCATTCAGACAAAGTGTACTTGGGACAGTGTTCTTTTGGTACATTCTCTTTTCTCGGTTCATTGACTTATTTAGTCCTGTGTGGCCCTTTTCATATCCCTGGCAGGTTCCTGTACAGAACCCTTCAAGGGACGGTGTTCCCCACCCAGCTTCAGCTCGGCCGCCAGTTGTCCAAGATGCCCCCAGATGCTCGCAACCAGCTTTTAAACAGATGGCACACCAAGAAGGAGGCCGGTCCCCACAAATACACCTGCGCTCATTACTCTCCCGAAACCCCGCATTCCCTCGTCGGCGACTCTTTAAAAGCTTGTTGCCAAAACAGTCCCTCCAGGTTATCTCAGCAAGGGAAAGAACAAGCTAAACAACCAAAGACCATACCCACCACAGGGTTAAACCCCCCTGCTCCCCCTCTTGGTGCTCAGCTATATGAGGGGGATGGGTGTTTTCTGTCAGTTCGTGGTCAAGAGGAAACACCTTTGGGTTTTCACAAAGGCACTTCGGAGCTGGAGCCGAACTTACTAGATGAGACATTCCAAAGGAACTCGACAGCAGACCAGGCGGACTTCAGCTTGTTGAACTGGATCACATCGACTTCATTGTTCAACGGCATTGAGAGAGAACTGCCGTGGTTATCAAGCAGTTTACAAAATGGAAGGTGGAACAATGCAGCTCCCAGCAGCTGCGGTTCTCAGGACCTCAAAGGCTCGGCGGAGCAGGCCTCAACCTGTTTCCAGGAAGAAGAAGGAAAGGCTTCCGGTGGCTTCTTCCATACAGAACCTCTTGAGTCCACTTGTTTATGACATAGGCATTGTAGCGCATACAGTTGTACCTTGGAAGCTGAACGGAATCTGTTCCGGAAGTCCGTTCAACTTCCAAAAAGTTCGGAAACCAAAGTGTGACTTCTGACTGGCTACAAGAAGCTCCTGCGGCCAATCGGAAGCCACAGAAGCCCCATTGGACATTTGGGTTCCAAAAAACGTTCACAAACTGGAACACTCACTTCCGGGTTTGCAGCGTTCAGGAACCAAAACGTCTGAGTATCAAGGTGTTCGGGATCCAAGTTACGACTGTATTTTCTATTTGCACAAGAGTATAGTATTGCTCTGTTTCCAATGCTGGAACAGAAAGTCAAGGTACATAGTTTTATTTTGAAAGGATGTTTAAGCACAACATGTTGAAAAGAAAAGCTTTATATACAAAGAAGAAAATCCATATATGTATTTATTTTTCATCTCATTTTATACAAATGCAATATGTTTTTGTTTTTTTTTATTTGCTTCTCTTCTGTTATGGGCTCCTGTTATGTACCAGGTGGCAGCTGTTGGATTTCTACCAACAAGTGAATGTGGTCACCATTGGTTCAACCATCCGGGGCAGGGAAAATCCTACACTGATTTAATAAAAATTGGGCATCCCCCATCGAGTTTCTTTGGGGGAGGGAGCAAGGGATGTCTGCATGGAACCAAAGAGCTAGGAAATCCATCAGAAACAAAAACCCCGTATGTACGATGTTACACTGCCAAGGACATAGCAATACTGAAAATTTACAGGTGTGGCCCTCCTTCCTCCATTTTTTTAATATTTCAACCATAGCAGTTTGTGTATTGTGACAAAATAAGAAATAAATGAAGATCTATGTTGCAAAGATGTTATCCTCTCTTCCGTTGGTGAAGGTACAGTTCTTTGTTAAAGTCTGGGCCATTTGCAATGAATCATAGAACTGTAGAGTTGGAAGGGACCCCAAGGGGGTCATCTAGTCCAACCCTCTGCAATACAGGAATCTTTTGCTGAACATGGGGCTCAAACCCACAACCCTGAGTTTCAGAGTCTCGTGCTCTACCAACTATGACCCTTGAAAGAAGATATAATATGCTTGGGAAATTGTGGGGCTTGTGCTAGAGGTACATAAATACATACATTCCATAGTTAAATACCAGCTCAAGGCGGCTTACAACAGGAAAAAAATTACATAATATAACAAAAATAGTAATAAACAATAAAAAGTACACAACCAAATTGAACTATCTCTGCATTAAATTTAAAATAAAGATACCAATAAAGTTCTAAAATATACAAAAATGGTATCATTAGCAGCAGCAGCCACCCCCAAACCGCACCCAACTGTCAGCTGAAGGGTAGAGGTTCAGGGTAGAATCCTGCAGGGAGTGTGTCAGAGTTGGCCCACAGGTGGGGAGGGGGATAAATATCTGCCCTCCCCCAAACCTAAAAGGTTCCCCAGCCCTGACTAAGGTAAAAAGGTAAAGGATTCCTGGAGGGTTAAGTCCAGTCAAAGGCGACTATGGGGTTGTGGCGCTCTTCTTGCTTTTAGGCTGAGGGAGCCGGCGTTTGTCCACAGACAGCTTTCCAGGTCATGTGGCCAGCATGACTAAACCGCTTATGGCATTATGGAACACCGTGACTGAAGCCAGAGCGCACGGAGAAACCGTTTACCTTCCCGCCGGAGCGGTACCTATTTATCTACTTGCACTATGACGTGCTTTTGAACTGCTAGGTTGGCAGGAACTGGGACAGAGCAACGGGAGCTTTCCCCGTTGCGGGGATTCGAACCGCCGACCTTCTGATCGACAAGCTCAAGAGGCTCAGTGGTTTAGACCACAGCACCACCTGACTTAATGGGGAGTGGAAGCCCATACTGAGCAGCCTAAACATCTATCTGGGTGGATGTCCCACCCACCAACTGCCTCTCCATCTTGCTAGGACTGAGCTTTCAGTTATTGGCACTTATCCAGTCAATTACTGCTCCCTGACACCAGTTCAGCACTTCCAGTGTCTCACCTAATAGAGATGTAAATGAGAAGCAGATTTGGATGTCATCAGCATACTGATGGCACCTCCTCGTTCCAGCTCCTGAGATGACCTCACTCAGCAGCTTGAGATCAAGTTTCAGTGATGAAAATGAATTCAGGTCCTGTCTTATCTTGGATGCATGGTTATTATTTTGTTTTTAATCCTATCTTGTTAGAGGGCTGAGAGTGGGTAAAGGCATTTTAAGGAGGGAAATGCAGTAAAATAGACCACTGAATGAAAATAAATAAGTGATTTAGCATAAAAGACTGGCATATAATATTATTTGTCTGATTTGGCAGAGAGACATTAACAGTGCGATCCTATGTGTGCTTACTCATAAGTAAGTGCCGCTATATTCAGTGGGGCTTACTCCTAAGTAAGCATGCATAGGACTACATCATTGGTGATTCAGAAGTGCTAAGGTGTAGATTCTCCATAGTATCTGTGAGGAACTGGAGACAGTTCGGAATTTCCCCAGAATTGAAAGAGGTCATGTTGCAGCTTTGGATGAACTCAGAAGAAGAACTTGGCGATTTGGAAATAAACACTTCAAAGGAGATCAAGCCTGCTGAGGACATTTGTTGTCAGGTTTTGGTTTCATCCAACAACATTTGTTGTTGTTGGGCTGTAACTTCTACCAGCTCCCACTGGGTCAGATCTTAGCGCCATGAAAAGTCGTGGCAAAATTCTCACAGATGTCTTTAAGGATTGCTCATGTCGTTTAGGATTGCACATTCGACATGCGGTGGCAGGATGTGCTCTGACAAGCCATGTGGACTCTGCAGCCTCAAGGGCTTGGTTCAGCGCCAGAGTATTCTGTGACTCTTCCACTAGAGTTAGCTATCAAGCTGGGCTCTAGAATTAATATTGTTCCTGGGTTGAACAACACGCAGCCATGAAGACAAACTGCCGGAATCATAAAAAGAGCCCATTTTCTTCTTCAGATCATAGAATTGTAGTGTTGGGAGGGACCTCAAAGGGCTGGGACAACCCAGTCAGATGTGTGGGGTACAAATAAATAAAATCATTATTATCTAGTCCAAACCCTGTAATGCAGGAATCAAAACCCATTTTTGACCCTTGTCATCTTGCAACATATTCATTGGAATAATGCGACCTCATCCATCCATTTCCAGTATAGGTTAAATGATGCCTAAGGCAGGACTGGTGGTTGCTGCAACGCAGCACATATGACAAGCCACAGGTTCCCTCCCCATCCCTGCTCTCCCTAATGGGCTTTATACAGATATTCATAGCCTGGGGACTGGGCTTCCTATGGAACTGCGCTTTCTCTCTTTTCTGACATATGTAAACTCTTCTCAAAAGAACTGAGCTCAGGTCCATGCAGTGCTTCCTGTTTCCAGCGGAAACTGGCTGTGCAAGAGTGCTAATTGACTAACCCCCCACCCATGGCAATAATAAAGCTATTCCCTCTCCCTAGCCTACCCTCAGGTTTTTCAAATTAACATAATTGATTGATATATATTTTTTTAAGTATCTGGTGACAATTTTTATAACTAATAAATAAGCTAGGTGCCTGAATATATGTAATGAATATATGCCTGAATATACGTAATGTCCAAAGCCAGCCTGAATAGAGGCATCATTCCATGCTGGATCTGAATTTCAATCTGAGGTAAATGTGTCAATACAAAAGAAAAGGTTGCCAGAAAGCTGAGCTTGCAGACCCTCCTATTTTCCAGGAACAGTCCCAGATTTACAGAAGCCATCCCAGTTTCTGATTTGATCCCAGAATGTCCCGCTTTTCCTTTGGAGGTTCCTATTTTCATCAGAGAAATGTTGGAGGGTATGGAGTAATGCAACCCGCGAGCCAAGGAGATAAGTAACTATACAACCATTAGAAGACATCTGAAGGCAGCCCTGAATCGGGAAGTTTTTAAAGATTTAATGTTTTATTATGTTTTTGTATATGTTGGAAGCTGCCTAAATTATTATTATTATTATTATTATTATTATTATTATTATTATTATTATTGAATAGGATGTCCCTATTTTCATCAGAGAGATGTTGGAGGGAATGAGTTTGCCTCCACAAACACGGCACAAACACACCAATTCCTGTGTTCGTAGTTTCTATCATGATATTTATCGTGAGATTTACAAGTTAATTCCCAACAGTGAAATCCTGTGTTGCTGTTTGAGTATGAACGGATGAAACGGGTAAAGTCAGCAAAAGCTGCTTCCCTCCCTCTCTCCCTCCCTCCCATCCACCCACCTTGCTCATATTCTTGCCTGTTTCTAGGCTTTTAAATCCTCTGGCTTAATCATGGTTTATCGCTCTAATTTTCCTCCCACACGTCCCCAACCGCAGTCCCACTGGTTGAAAATCTATTAGGTAACTGAATTGTCTGCTCTTCAAGTCACTATTGGAAATGTAGCGCTGATGTGCAATAGGCAGTGGGGATTTTAGCTTAATTAAAAATGATTCCAACAGTCACCAGCACTTTTACACAAGACTGATTAAGGGTTTTTTTTGTGGCTCTTGGTGGTCATCAATATGAGTCCTATTCTTAGCGCATGGCAGATTTTAAAAGTCTCACAGTATTTGCTGGGGGGGGGGGTTGGCCAAGTATTTCCTAACCTCTTGCCCAGCAGTCCTATCCATTACCCAAAATGAGATGTTCCAAAAACCCCTACAAAACCTCAGTAAACTATTGTTGTCTGCCTGTTACAACCTTCAGAGCTGCGAGTAGGGAGTGGACTGTTGCCTCACAGGCCTAATGGATAACTTTTCCTGCTAAGCCTGAGGTGCAAGGTGCACTTATGGCTTAAACTATTTTATTTTTTTCAGAACCCCAATACTATCTGGGTATCACATTCTTCAGCTACACACCTGCCATAGCAACGACACAGAGTAGGCAGCAACTGAAAACTCCAAGGTACAATGCAATTTGATGTCCTGGCAGCAAATAAAATATTATCCCTCCCTTTCCCCCTGCAGACTCCAACACCCCTAAATCCATTCCAGATTATTTCCCCCAAGCCTATGTAGTGGATTTGCTAGGAGACCCCTATTTCCCTCAGCTCCCAGACTCTCCTGGGAAGAGAGGCTGATTGTTAAACCAGTCTGGGAACTATAGTTCTGTGAGGGGAATGGGATCTCTCAGCACCCTTAAACAAACAGTTGCCAGGGTTCTTTGGAGGAAGACGGCACTGTTTGAAGGGGTGAGGTGCTGCTTTAAATGTCTAGTGCTATTTGGGCCTGAGTCTGTATGAACTAGTATAGCTTTACATCCTGTATTCAAGTAATAGCACCCAAGCACTATTGATATCTTGTATCAAGATTGATGTGCACAGGTATATACACCCAAAAACAGGGGGTTTCAGACCCTTTCACATTGCTGGTTCTGAAATACCAAAACAGGGACATATGCTGCCAAAGCCCAGTAAACTACTAGAATGACAGTGCACAAATTGGGACTCTCCCCTCTCGCTCCGGGAAGGAGTCTGTGTTGCTTATCTCCAGTTTTCTTCTTTGGCAATCACTCGTAGCCGAATAAGATTGTCTTCTATAAACATGGTTTTAACAGTGACTGTGGAGGCCAATTCTGGACCCACACTTCCTTCCAAAGTGGGGACATAGGTTTCCAGGCGGGAGTGGATCATGGTGAGGGTTTGCCAAGTATGCCTTTCTCTCAGCACGTTTCTCCCTTTCGTCCTCAGTTCGAGCATCTACAAAGCCCATGACACCTTTGGTAAAGGCTGTTCTCCAATTGGAGCGCTCGCAGGCCAGTGTTTCCCAGTTTGTGTTTATACTACTTTTTTTAGAGTTGCCTTGAGAGAGTCTTTAAACCTCTTTTGTTGACCACTAGCATTACGCTTTGCATTTTTAAGTTCAGAATAGAGTAGTTGCTTTGGAAGACGATAATCAGGCATCCAAAAACATGAGCAATCCAACGAAGTTGATGTCAAAGAATCATTGCTTCGACATTGGTGATCTTTGCTTCTTCCAATACACTGGCATTAGTTCGCCTGTCTTCCCAAGTGATGTGCAAAATATATTATATTATCTCCGGTATAACAGTGCCGGAGTAGGATGACCCATTAAACTGCTTTCACTACATTAAAACTACTGAGGCAAACGCAATTTCCAGTCAAAATAAAAATGAGAAAACAGAATAAATTTTCCAGAGCAAAAATGGAAGAATCGAATCTTTGCCAAATAATTGTTTTCTTCTTTGAGGCCTGTACTCCTGAGCTCAGAGGTCAGCAGGATATATACATTGCTGCAAAGGAAGACTTGATCAAATAGTAGCCCAGGCAGTACCTTCCAAGGCTTGAGTACTACAATTCCCATCAAGCCTAGCCAGCACAGCCAATAATTAGGGATGTTCGTATTTGTAGTCTACAAGGTCTAGAGGGCACCAGGTTGGCTACTAAGGGTGCTGATAGATGAATTTCACATGTGTCGTTTAGGTTATGTAGATCAGACAGACATTAATAGCAAGTGAAACACTTAGGATTGGATTACTATTGGCCCTTTTATGACTGCGACAAGCTTTTTTTTCTTTTCCGCTCTCTGGAACGGCTTGAGAATTCACGAGTTATGCTCTTCCTTGGGATATGCATCCCGTAGACAGTGTGATTAACTACTTACATGCGAAATCCTGGCTTAGTAGAAATCAGTGGCAAACCCCCCACTGACTTCAGCCCGATGCTGAGTTTTCATTTCGTTAAGTTTATGGCTATGCCATTAGCAAGAAAATCTACACAGCAATTACAAAAGCTGGCAGGTAATTAATCTTTAAAAAAATCCATGTGTTGACAATGGGTGGGAGGTAGTGGATGGCACACTATGGAGACAAAGAGATCACCATGTGGGTTAGTGCCATGTAAACACCACAGTGTGAGATTCTGAATGCAGAATAAAGCTTTCTGAGAGCCTCAGCTTCATAGAATCATAGAATTGCAGAGTTGGAAGGGACCCTGAGGGTCATCTAGTCCAACCCCCTGCAATGCAGGGATATGCAGTTGTCCCATATGGGGATCGAACCTGCAACCTTGGTATTATCGGCACCCTGCTCTAACTAACGGAGCATCAGGCCTAGTGAGCCTCCATTTGTAAAAAGACAGCAAGCTTCTAGCTGTTATTATTAGGGAGAAATGTCTACTGAAACAGGATTTCCACTGGTCAGGGGCAGTATTTCAATGCCCTACATATCTGCTTGTCCTTACTTTGGTTCAAAAACATACCACAGAAAACGGGAGGGGGGTTAAGGCTGAGGTGGGGGGCATACAAATGTTACTTCTCAATGTATAAGAACATAAATATTTGGTGCATTTATTCCCAGAATGAAAGCTCTTGACGGTAAACATTTAAAATATTGACATAAACTTGAGAACATGGATGTTTGTTGTAGATGTTTTCACTCCCCTCCATGGGTATCGGAGAGATTTCCCTCCCGGCCTCCATCGGATACACTTGTTTACACCTCTGCAAAATGGTTGACAAATTGCATTATTCTCACTTGGCGAGTCTTGAGGCCTACATTACATTGGTGAACACCAGGAACAAGACTGTGGAGACTGAAGCTCATTACTAATTTAGCACGTAAATGAAAAATTGCCAGCTCTTGAGGTAGAAGAGAGAGGAGCGCCGCACTGCTTTTGGTGCAGGCTCTTGTTGGTTTGGGGTTTCTTGCTGCTTTCTGTTGCACGGTTGGTTGGTTCCCTCGGGGCTGCATCCCAGGAGCCTTTCGAATATCTCACATGGACCTCTGTATCACTATAATGTGACACAATTTGCTGAACTGACCATTGTGTACCCTCCAACATTTCTCTGATGAAAATAGGGCCGTCCCAACATGTCTCTGAAGAAAATAGGGACACCCTAAGGAAAAGTGGTACATTTCAGAGGGAAAGGCCTAAGTCAGAAGCCCCCTGCAAAGTCAAGTGCAAAATAATAAGGAACTGGAGAATGAAGTTATCATGTCTGCATATACTCACACTGACACCCTTTTCTGCCCTCTAGCCAGGCAAGCAGGAGACCTCAGCAGAGTTCCAGGACACATTTCAGCCAGGCAAAAACCCTCAAGGAAGACGGGAAGGGAGCCCAGAGATGGGTTGTGGATTGTGAAGAGGAGTTATGCCATGGGGAGAAATCCCAATAAAAAGGCTGGGAGAGATGGACAAAACTAATCTCTCTGAACTCTCAGCACATGGGCGTCAACGCCACGTTTCGGTCTGAGTGACGAATCCTCAAGGCAGTCCGCCACAAACTGGAAAAGGGGCGAGATGTTCATGCTGCGCTTGCACCAAAAAGTGTGACTCACAAGCAGCGAAAGAAATAAGACACAGTCCCTGCGCTCTTCACTTACGGAAACAGTCATTCAGAGCAGTCTGCAGGCTCCCCCTGCTGCGTGTTTAAGAGATGTTCCCAAATCTCTTGGCGGGGAATTTCATGTGCTGTAATTCTTTCCCTGTGACTGACCAGCAAAGCCTGCGCTAGTCAGCGAGAAAACGCAGGAGCTGTTTGACCCAACCTTGGGGAAATGTTTTGTTTAGGGATGTGCAGTACTTTTGAGAAGTGCTCAGAGACTACGGGTAACATTTGGATGCAGGAGGACAGCAGAGGCTTTTGCTAACCATGGCTCCTTTCATTTTCATTTCACGTTTATTTTGTATACCCCCCTCTCTCTATTACTATACGCAAGGCGGGTTTACAAGCTGAAGAAACAACGGAATAGACAACCACAATCACACACCTAATTGCAATCTGATCCAATACAAAAAGTCATAATAAAAAGATAACTTTAAAGTAAACAACTTATATCAAATCAAACAATATTCGTGAGGGCAGACATAGACTCCTCTCCAAACTGTTCAGTTCAGTCAGCAGAAGGCTCAGTTGGAAAAAAAAGGGTGCTGTGAGTCAAACTCAGTTGTAAAGGATTCTTTTCACTCTGTCAGGCTGAGGCCTTCTCAATAGCTCCACTCCTGAAGGGAGTTTGGAATTGTGGTAAATTACACCAGGATAATTTACCCTCAGGTGGACTACGCTGGATTCTTATAGTTTGGGTTGCTCTGTTAGTTCCCATTGAAATCAGTGGGTCTTAAGTAAGTCACGCCTAACTTTTCAGCTTGATTTCAGTGGACCTAAGGATGATTAACTTAGGGTTGCCGTATTTTAAAAAGTGAAAATCCAGACATTAATCTGGCGGAGGGGGGGGGGCAAAGTTGTTCAGCTTTTGGGGGAGGCAAAGATGCTGAGTTTTTTCTTTTTTGTTGAACTTTTCTTTTTGCAAAATCTCCCCCCTCCCCCAACAACATTTTTACCGATTTTTGGAAAATTCCTTCAGGACGCTATTTTCAACAAATCCCGTATATGTCTGGGAAATTCTGCATGTATGGCAGCCCCAACTAATTGCATCCAGTCCACAGCTTCGTTTTTAAAGTTTTTAAAGGGTTAGGACTCTTCTTTAAGTTCATGACCTATGTGCTTGTTCTCTGTTTATGTATTTGTTTGTTTAATATTGAAGAAAATTAGAGAGAGAGAGAGGCTGTGCTTTGGTGACAGAATTAATGTTGCTGGCTGCCTTCAGCCCCTTTTGGTGGAAAGAGAGGGAATAAGCATTTAAAATCAATCAGTCTCACTCATTTGTTGTTATTTCTCCATTCGCTTGAGATGCTACATTAATTAAGCGGATACAGATGTGGATCTTCTTCATTATTTGCTCTTTTGACATCTCCGAGATTCCCCAGAAAGGAGCAAGTCATGCAGATATTAAACAAGGCTTTGAACTGGCCTATCCAGCATCAAGTTAACTTCTTGCTCGGGGGCATGGATGACCATGAAGTTCGCTGTGCTTGCAATAGCAGCAACAACCCGGACTTCATTGGCACGAGCCAGCAAAACTTGGCAGCAATGAAGAGCAATGTGGCTAGTGCTTCTTTCTGAGAAACAATATGCAGCTGCAACCCTACACAAACTTGCTGGGTGGGAGGAAGTCCTACTGGAATCAATGGGACTCATGGCACAGAAACATTTCTGAGCTCACCTCAGTGCGGCTGAGCTATTTAAAAACCATAACAGTCAGTACGACAGCCCTTTCCTCCCAGATATGGAATGAAGCTCTTTTAACAAAACGTGCTCGTTCTTCTTTCATCACATATTGGGGACGCAGATGGATCATCTGCCGCACAAACTGCCTTCGCTTGCGTTCCTGTAAGCTTAAAAAAGTGTCCATTTTAATCATACCCATTTTGGGAGAAAGTTTATGGAGCACTTTGTATAATGCATCTCCAGAAAGCCACTCTGGCCTCAAAATAAGAAGCAGAGTCCATAGGAGAGGCAATGAGACTCCAAACAGCAATATCCCGAACTGAATGAAACCAGAGGCCAAGAAGGAAGGGGGCAGAGAAACAAGCAATGGGCAAGGCTGCCGGGGACCTCACACCCAAGCTAATAGGGGGTGGGAACAGAAGACTGAAGCTCTTAGAGAAGGTGGGGTGGTGCTTCCAGAATAGAGCAACCATCGGGTTCAAGGTACTGTAGATG
Organism: Podarcis liolepis; assembly: GCF_965112155.1. Classification (NCBI taxonomy): domain Eukaryota; kingdom Metazoa; phylum Chordata; class Lepidosauria; order Squamata; family Lacertidae; genus Podarcis; species Podarcis liolepis. The sequence goes on along the minus strand of NC_139558.1, from coordinate 33,588,183 downwards.
CGTCCCCTCCAACTTAATAGGGATGTCCTCTTCCATACCCTCCAACATTTCTCTGATGAAATAGGGACATTCTAAGGAAAAGCGGGACCTTCCTGGATCAAATCAGAAACCAGAATGGCTATTGTAAATCTAGGTCTTTCCCTGGAAAATAGGGACACTTGGAGGATCTGTAGGCTGCCATGCACAGACTGCCACCATCTGGAACTATGTCATAGTGGTTTTGACTTGTAAGGATCTACCATGGAAACCCTGCAGCTCCCTAGCCCACCCAAGACAGACAGATGAGCAGGAACTTCATGACAAGTTTCCTGACTAGGACATATCCAACAGTATGTGGAACAGTGTGTGACTTCAAGCCAGAATGCCTTCCCTACATATACCTGGCTTCTCCTGAATAGGTGGCTCGTCATTACTACTCATGGTATATAAATGCAATGCCTCTTGGTTTTTAAAAAGTAAAATTGGTTGGCTTGTAGTTCATAGCATTGTTATTCATTATTGTTATTCATGTTTTTATACTGTATTTTATGCTGCTTTTATAATTAAGTGTTTTAAAGTGTTTTAAATTTGTTGTTAGCCGCCCTGAGCCCGGTTTTTGAACCGGGAAGGGTGGGGTATAAATAAAAATTTATTATTATTATTATTATATTATTATTATAGCAGGTGTATCTTGTTAGAGGATCCACACTTTTGTTAGCTTTTGTAGAAAGCTGGGTCCAAGTGGATATGTGAAGGGCTCCCTTTTTGTTTTGCTCTCTGGCATCCCTCTAGTTGTGATTCTTGGTTTTTCTGCTCAGCATTGCTTGAGTGTGCACTCTTGTTCGATGGCCTGAAAAACCTCAAAACCATGTTTGAGTCGAGACCACAATGGGGCCAAGAAATCTGCTTGTATTCCATGTGGGGGATAAAGCCTCTGTCTGCAGCTACTTCCTTTTCTCTGCCTTCCTCCTCCAGCTACAGAGCATGTTGCTGCAGCTCCCTGCCTGTGGTCCAGACCAATTAGCACTTTATTTCAGAAACGGCCAGCGCTTTGAATAGTGGGGACCAGATATTGCAGATTAGGATAGCAATTAATTGATAGTGCTTAGAAAGGGCAGGCTGCCTAACACATGCTAATGATACTCTTCACAGAGGCTCACACAATCCCCTATACTTTTCAGTGTGTTTTTCCCCCCCTTCTTTTTAATCAGTACGAGGAAAAGAAAATAAGGAGGGGAGGGCAATCATATCGCTTTCTAGCTTCATTCACTTCAAAAGAAATATTTCAGCCAGGATGTCTCAGGGTCATTGTCGGCATCCCAAAACGAGCACAGCAAGAGCTGTCAGATCCGATAGATTTTTTTCCCCATCTGCCACTTATTCATGCTGAGTTATACAAGAATTTCCCCATGTTTGGCTTTTTAAAAAAAAGGATTTTCAGAAGTGGCAATCATGTCTCTGGGATGATGGGGAGGCAGAGAATACCACCTGTTCTTTACGCTTCTCTTGCACACGGATGTGCGTGGATGTCCCATCTGAAAATGTCCGACTGTTGCAGAGGAAGGTATGATCAGACAAATGTCCAGCTCAGTGATCTGGTTCTGCCAGATTCTTGCTGAACTGTTGGTTTGCCAAACAATTGCTGCATGCTCAGCTGCCTTTCTTACTGCCTTCGCTTTTCCTCTTGACACTGGTCCTACGAAATTGCTGCCCACCTGCACAAAGGGCGGAAGCAGCAGAGGCAGCAAAATTGTGCGACTTCACTCTTCCGATTCACTTCAGGCTCCAGCTCATTGCTCTCTGTATTAAAGCTTTTGGGTTAGAGCCACCCAAAGGTCAGGAATAAGCAGAATCTCATTTCTTTCAATGGAACAGATCTTAAGAGTGTGCTTATGCCCACTGAAATCAGTATAGTCCTTGAAGCTAGCTAGACCCTTTATCTGGAGAAGAAGCAAAGTGGGGGGGGGCATGCCTCCCACAGGACATATTATTTTCTCTAATACTTTCATTTGCATGCGCACTCTCCCCTGATATATTCATATTTGTAAACATTGGTAGGTTGGAGAATTACATTGCAAAATTCAAAGAAATGCAAAAAGTGTGAATTTAATAGATTCATATTTAAATGCATGGTGAATCAATTTCCTCCTCCATCCCTAATGGTAAATGGTTGTCTGTATTTTTCTAATAATTTCGCTAAAAGGAACTTTGTGTCACAACCTAAGTTTCATTATCAGTGACCTCACAAAATTATAGTTCCTATAGAGTTGTTCCTGCTGTTTACTTTGAACTCTCCTTCCTTCATAACCACAAAAAAAGGAACTGTCAATTTTTACTCATGATCTATTGCTACAATCTGCTCTAATTGTATATTTTATCTTTATGAACGCTGTTTTTATTGTGTTATGCGAGTTGGTCTTTGACAGTAATAAATTATCTATCTATCTAACTGTCCATAGAAATGTTTAGTTTGGTTTCTTTGGCATACAATATTGCGGAAATGCCATTATTTTTATTTTCATGCTACATACAAAGGAAAAGGGAAATCAATATAACTTCCCAACTCAGTCTCTCCATGAATCCATGAAAGTCCTTGTGAAGCCACAGCTTCATTAGTTCTGAACCATGGGGTGATTCCTTACCACTGTCCTATGAAATTTTCTGCCACATTCATTTGTCACATTGCATATGCTTTCTTTGTCAATTTTTCCATTAAAGCATATTGCCAGATTTCATTTTTCCAATCTTGAAATGTTTCTCCACCTTCAGTTTTCCCATTTATTGCTGTAACCTGTCCAGCTGCAGCTAAGATAGCAACTTTTTAGCAACATCAAAAGCAGTTAACAATGCAGGTGTCAGGGAAGGTTCTATAGGATGGCTTGTGATTTTATTACATTCCAGCAAGATCCCTCTGCTCTGAAAAGCCTTGTACTATTTTGCATCCCCACCACATATGGAGGAATGTGCCCAGTTCCAAGTACTCATGTCTTCAACAAATTGGACTCTGTTTGCATTGTAGATGTAACCCTTTGTATCCATTATATAAAATCCTGAAGAACAATAGCAAGGCAAATGGGAATTTTATCTCTGATCCTTAGCTGTGCTTCTTGAATATAAACATTTACCAGTAGTCACTGTAATGAAGGATTCTCTCCTTTATATTTTGCATCATTACAGGTTGTTATCTCTGTTGTGGAGGTGGGGGGATGATTAACAAAATCAGCTCTCCTGGCAAACTGGGAATATCCCCACACAGGCACAGTTTAGGATATTCCACACCTTTCCTCAGCAGTTTCTTCTTTGAGAAAAATAAGTGGCTCACGTAAATGTAAACTAAGCTTTAATAATAAAGAAAACTGTGACAAAATCACATAATGAGGGAAACTAAATACAGCAACATGAGTCAAGTCTGAAGCAAGAAACAAGAAGAGGCAGTTGGTCCCTCTTAACTGAAATTTAACGGAAACCCCAGAAGGGAGGGGCTGATTCCGGAGCATAAGACACAAGCCCCTCCGTGAGAATCTCCTTGTCTCGAAAGAGGGTGTCATTCATTCTCCATCTAAATTGACCAGTTATTGTGAGTTTCATCTCCATCTTCACGGCATTATGGTCGGAGCAAGTTTTTGAGCAGATTTCCACTTTCTTAATCTTTGGAGCCATTCCACTAGTAACCCAGATTTGATCGATTCTGGTCCAGGTCATCATTGCTTGGGAGAAGAAAGTTCCCTCTCTCTCCAGAGGGTTCCTTGTTCTCCATATATCTATCAAGTCCATATTTTCTGTCATTTCGAAAAAAGTCTTAGGGAGTCTCCCTTCCTTGCTAACTGTTAGTCTTTGTGCCTTGTCCATGTTAGTGGAGACCACGCCATTCATGTCTCCCATGATAATCATATTGTAATCCAAATAGTCAGTGAGGGTTTCATGGAGTCTCTTAAAGAAGTCAGATTTGCCTTCATTTGGTGCATAGATTCCAACCACTAGAAATTTTTCTCCTTGTATTTGTATCTCCACTGCCAGATATCTCCCTTGTTCGTCTTTGAATATCATTTTTGGAGCCCATTTTTCCTTGACATATATTACAACTCCTCTCTTCTTAACTTTGTCTGATGAGATAAATTCTTGTCCTAGCCTTTTATTTATAAGTAGTCTCCTATGGGCTCTGGTTATGTGAGTTTCTTGTAGGCATATCAAATCCAAATGTTCTCTATTCAATATGTGAAATACTTGTCTTCTCTTCAAAGGCCCATTGAGCCCATTACAATTCCAGCTAAGGAATTGCAACGCCATCTTGCTATTTTCCTAGGGCACCTCCAACAGCTCCAAGTTGTTGCTCTTCTTCTGATGGTGGTGGATTTTGTCCAATCGAGAGATTCAGGATATCCAATGCTCTCCTCTGTTCTGCAAGTACATCCACTGTCCCCTTCTGTAGGTCCTCCTGGTATCTTGCCAAAAATTTGTCTTTGTCTTGAATTGTCTTTATTTTCACCTTCCTTAACTTGTAGTCGAATGACAGTCCTTGTGGGAATTCCCACCTGAAGCGGATAGAATTTTTCTTTAACAAAAGAGCTAAGTCCTTGTAGAAATTTCTTAAGTCCAAAATGTATTTTGGGATGTCTTTAAAGATCTGTGCAGCTGAATTTCCAATTTGCAAGGCCTTTTCAAAGTGTAGTCTTAGTATTTTATCTCTTTCCTCCTTAGATCTGAGTGTAATCAAACAGTCTCTCGGGGTCTTTCTGTCTTGCTTTTTACCCAATCTAAAGGCAGTCGTGATTTTGAATTCGTCTTCCTCAAGGTCCCAGCAATCCGCAAACTCCCGTGTCAGATATTCCACAAGGTTGTCTCTTTCATTCTCCGGAATCAGTCTTAATTTTAAGTTCCTCTCTTTCCTCTGTAACTCCCACAAGGCCAAAGTTGCATCATGCTCATAGACCTTCTTGGCGATCGGCTCTAATTTCTCCTGTGTCTCTCCCGCCGTGGCCTTGGCGTCTTCCGCAATTTGGCGCGTAGTGGCATTTTCCTCAACCAATTTGTTTATAGATTCTGTATTCTGGTTTAATCTTGCTGAAATTTCTGTTAATTTTAGTGTGTTCTCTGTAGTCTGTTTTGTCAAAGACTCCAGAGTTTGGTTTATCTTGAGCAGAGCATCTGTCACAGCTTCCATAGAGACGGCTGCTCCTTTATCTTGTCCTGTTGTTCCTGCTGATCCGGCTGTTGCGCCTGAAATTGAACCTCTTTTCTTTACCTGTTGCTGCTGCAGCTGTTGTTGTTGATGTTGCTTGGTCTTGGCTCTTGTGACTATCTCTTCTTGTGAGCCACTCATGTCAAGGTCAATTCCCACGGGATTTATTCTCCCTTGGAAAATTCCACTATCAGGCTGTGCTGAACTTTACTTTATCCTCTAGAGGGAGCAAATCAAAATGGCCATAGAGCAAGATTCCAAATACAAAAACAAGGGGAATTGTCCAGGATATAAAACAAGAAATTTACACAGTCAAAGTCAGTATTGCTGGAAACTTGTTACTTTAAACTGCCACAGTTGTCCAATTTATACTATTTCTTCTTGTATTACACAGTAACCAGGCACTGTGGAAACTTTGTATCAGAGTATCGCTTCACAGGGAAAAGTCAGTTCAGTGTGCTAAAAAGGCAGACCGTTTCATACTTTCAGATGAGTGAGACGGCAGAGGTTTTTTTACTTCCAATATTTCATGCAGTTATTAATCCAATTCACCTCCCCTCTGCCCTGCTAGCTAGAGGGGAGATCAAATGTCCAAATGTCCGGTTTAGCTGATTAAAGAGCGGGTTTAAACGGATGCAAGTTTAGAGCTCCGTTGCTTTCACTTTCATGCAGTCGGGGGGAGGCAGACTTCCTTTGTTTAGATCTCCCCCGTTTTTAGTCCAATTTTTAAAATTTAAAGGGTCCCGATTATTTTTCAGCTCTTACTCACGGGAATTCAGTCCAAATTTTCTTTTCAGGAAGAAATCGGCGCTCTCCGCTTATGGCGACGCGGCTTCACTTCGCAGGCTGGGTAGCGACTCTCAGCACCGCGCTCTCTCCCGATGTCGATCCGTAGCCTTTAAAAAGGCTCTTTCACGGTACCGGGGGGCGCAAAGGTGCCCACCGAGTCTCCTTGTTCTCAGGCTTCAGCGCCTGGGATTTTAGGGGTCCCCCGCTTGCCGTAGCGGGTAAGACCCGAACTTGCGAAGCAGTCCTTCTCCGGAGCTCGGAGCTAGGACCGCCATTAAGCGCTGGCACCGACCGGAATGTTTTAAGAGGTGGCACAAAGACATTTCGAAATTTGTCTGGCAGGGCAAAAAGCCCCGAATTAAATTTAAGATATTGACAGATGCTAAAGAAAGAGGGGTTTTTGCCCTGCCGGACCTAAAATTGTATTATGAGGCTGCAGCCTTTTGCTGGCAGAAAGAATGGATGCTCCTCGAGAACACGGACATTTTGGATCTGGAAGGTTTCAATAATGCCTTTGGTTGGCACGCATATCTTTGGTATGACAAAGTCAATAGTGCCTTTAAAAACCACATTGTTAGGAAAGCATTGATTAATGTTTGGATAAGATACAAAGATCTACTGGAAAATAAAACCCCTAGATGGGTGTCACCAGTGGAGGCTAAAGCAGTGAAGAAACTCAATATGGAGGTCGGATGGCCGAAGTATTGGGAAATCTTAGAACAGGATGGAGATAAGTTCAAACTACAAAGTCAGGAGAAATTGAAGCATAAAGTAGAAAATTGGTTCCAATATCGCCAAATAATGGAATTTTTTAAACAGGACAGGAAAATTGGCTTCCAGGTGGAAAAATCAAAATTAGAAACCGAACTGTTAGAACCCAATACTAAGAACTTATCTAGAATGTACAACTTGCTGTTGAAATGGAACACACAGGAAGAAACAGTTAAATCGGCTATGATTAAGTGGGCTCAGGATGTTGGACATAACATTATGTCAGCTGACTGGGAGTGGTTATGGAACACCGGTATTAAATTTACGGCATGCAATGCCTTAAAGGAAAACATTATGAAAATGGTATACAGGTGGTACATGACCCCAGTCAAGCTGGCAAAAATCTATCATTTGCCTGATAATAAATGTTGGAAGTGTAAAGAGACTGAAGGTACCTTTTATCACCTTTGGTGGACATGCCCGAAGATTAAGGCCTTCTGGGAAATGATCTATAATGAAATGAAAAAGGTACTTAAATGTACCTTCCCTAAAAAGCCAGAGGCCTTCCTTTTGGGCATTGTCGGCCAATTGGTGACAAAGAAGGATAGAACTTTCTTTATGTATGCTACAACAGCAGCAAGAATACTTATCGCAAAGTACTGGAAGACACAAGATTTACCCACTCTGGAAGAATGGCAGATGAAAGTGATGGACTATATGACATTGGCCGAGATGACAGGCAGAATCCGTGATCAACGAAAAGAGACGGTGGAAGAAGACTGGAGAAAATTTAAAAGTTACCTTAAGGACCACTATAAACTTAATGAATGTTAAAAATGTTGTGGTTTTCAGAAACAAAGGGGTACAGGGAGATAAGGTTAGAATATAAAAAAAAGGACTAAGATGACAGAGATTTGAAAGTAACAATTGGGAGTTGCTAGTTGAAGTATGGACATTGGGATGCAGAGAGGGGGGGTATGGGGAAGTCCAAGAAAAGAGGTTTATATGAAAATATGTTTGAAACTATGCGTGTTTGTTTGTCTCTTTTAGTGTTTGTTTGTCTTTTAAAAATTTTGTAAAACCAATAAAAATTTTATATAAAAAAAAAAAGACACAAGCCCCGCCCACCAGATACCAAACATTCTACAGATCAAATTAGACCCCAATATTTTTCTTACAATTTCTCCATTGTGTTAATGGAATTAACCTCATTCTGAGGGAAAGAGCTGGTCAGAAATTTGGTAGCTAAAGGATAACATTTAAAGCAAGAAATATTCCCAGAAAATAATGAAGGCTACAGTTCTATAACCATTTACTGTATGTGAGACTAAGCCCCATTTAACGGCACTTACTTCTAAGCAGACATGTGTAGGATTACGGTGTAATTCTTCCTGGAAAGTACAAAAGCTATTTTTATTTTTACTATAGGAAGTTTACTTTAAACAATTTATTTCTACCCGGAACACTGTGCTTTTAAACAGGAGCAGAAATAAGCTCCTGTCAGAATTCTATATGGCTTCATTCCCTCAAATGAAAGCCACCCTTTTGAAAAGCAGCCTTATATGTCCCAGCCGTCAAATGCATTTAAAGACATCTGGTGTAAAAGGCAACGAAATTACTAGCCAGTTTCACGAGTGCTTCTTCCTTCTTCCACCCCACCCCCCTCCCCCACTCCCACATAAACAGTGACCTTATAATAATCATTTTAACGCTATCCCTCCCTTTTCTAATTGTGGCTCCTCAATGTGACAAGCCAAGAAGCCCATCCTACGATGTGCTGTGCCGAAGCAGTGGCTCACATCAGATTGGGGGTAAAGTTAGCAGCGGCAGCAGTACCAGAGGGAAATCGCATCCCTTTTTCCCTGCCACATGGATGCAACCTCCACCTTTCTCTCCTTGCCCCCGCCACCCCTCGCAATTTCAGGGCAGGAAAGGGCTAGCGGTATTAAATCCCAAGGGTTGCTCATTTCAGCTTTGTCTCCCGTGAAGAGAGCAAGACATCGGCTTCGTTGCTACTAATCCTTTCCTCTCCCCCACCCCACTCCCCAGAAAACAGTTAATTAGATGGCACAAGCATCTGAAATTGCCGGTAAAGAGAAAGCGGGAGATTCTGGGTAAGAAAACTTGCTAAGGATTGATAGTCAACACTACCAACCTATTTGGCCTATCTGACCCTGACTAATAGCCCTGCAGCTCCATGTCTGGCCGGTGGTTTCGAACCAATAGGTGAGATTTTATTCATTAGTTAAATTTATATCTCAGGGCGGTTCACGGAGACTGAGCCTGCTCACATGCCCATCTCATCCACTCCCAGACTCCTCTCCTGACTCGCTACTTCATCTGAACCAAATGGGGTGGGGAGATAAGACAGTGTTTCTTTCTAGAGCTAACTGAAGCCAGGAATGTGGCTTGGGACAGACTGCACAAATGGGCCCTCTGCAACTCAGCTGCGTCTTTTTAGAGGTCTTCCAGAGGCACTGTTTTGCTTATATAAAGGTAAAGGGACCCCTGACCATTAGGTCCAGTTGTGGCTGACTCTGGGGTTGCGGCGCTCATCTCGCTTTATTGGCTGAGGGAGCCGGCGTACAGCTCCCGGGTCATGAGGCCAGCATGACTAAGCTGCTTCTGGAGAACCAGAGCATCACACGGAAACGCCGTTTACCTTCCCACCAGAGCGGTACCTATTTATCTACATGCACTTTGACGTGCTTTCGAAGTGCTAGGTTGGCAGGAGCTGGGACCGAGCAACAGGAGCTCACCCCGTCGTGGGGATTCGAACTGCCAACCTTCTGATCAGCAAGTCCTAGGCTCTGTGGTTTAACCCACAGTGCCACCCGCGCTTATATATTTGTCAACAAAACCCAATGCCAGAAAGCGATTGCAGTAGTCACTCATTCCAAGGGATCTGAAGCTGGTAGGATTGCCACTCTAACACTACGATTTGAAGGGCAAAACTTCCCTCTTTTCCTCCCTGATAGAAGGGGCATTGGTGTCATGCCTACCTTTTAACATTGCTGGGAAGGCACTCGATTTGACATGCGGTGCAATGAACATGAGCTCATTTAGTGGCATGAGTACAAGGCATACATATGTCAGCAAAGAGACGGGAGGAGGATGAATGCAGATAGAAAAGGCATCAGGCCCACCAGCTGTGGCCTGAACTTTCTTCAGGAGATTGAGACTTCTTCCTTGGCGAGCTGTAACAAGCGGCGCTTCGTAATCAACTCCTTTGAGGACAAGCGACGAATGAGTCAGAGCTCTGAGGTTACACAAGCCTCGCAAAGTGGGGGGGGGGGGGAGAGATGGCTGCCTCCAGCAACGAGAAGAAAGCTTTCATTTAAAACCCCAGCAGGAGTGTCTTTTGTGACTTGTTCGGTTTGTAAGAATAATTCGGGAGCTTTTATCAAAATAAAAAGAAACCGCCACACAGTTAAACATGTTCTCTTGCTGAGTGAAAATAATTAAAGCTGGACCCAAAAATAGAGCAGAAAGGCAGGGTTTGGGCCAAGCAGAGGACGCCCTCACAATGTCTCTTCAGTTTTAGTATTAGATTTGTAAAAGAAAGGGCGGGAGTGAAAATAGCCCTGGAAATATTTTTTACTTGGCCTCTTTCAATCCTAGTGAGTGGATTTTGGTGCTGGTTGTGCTGCACACAAGTATCTCAAGCACAAACCCTGTAGCACTTTTTCCCACACGAATGGAGCGTAGTTTTAACCACCTAGGACCCCACTGTGATGCCTGAAGCAAAGAACAAGATGGCGTCCCAGTTCCACATACAGAAGCAATGACACTGACAGCTAAATCTTACTTTGATCTTGGAAATGGTGTTGCGTTCCACTGTACCCGAGGGCGAGGCTAGCTTAGGGGTCACAGCTCTGTCTTCCAATACCTTGTGGCAGCTCCCCAGTGCCCATCATCTGATACCTGATGCAGCTGCCTCACTTTGCCTCATGGTAGGACCGGCCCTGACTATAAGAGCCGTGGCACCTCTGCTGAACCCGGAGTGTGTTGCCCCAATACACACCAAAGAAAAGAACTTTCTCATTTGTTGGAACTGTCCTTGACACTCCATTTGTCTCCCTTATTATACAGTTCAGCACAGGATGAGGAAGCAGTTCGTTTTGCTTGCTTCGGTGCACACACACATATTGCAGCCACAGAATGTCCCAGCCACAGTGATGCTGATCTTGCCTGGCTGGTTGGCTGCCTTGACCCATGGCCTTCTTCCAATGCATCGCAGGCAGTTGCAGTGGGAAAGGCCCTTTCACCAAGCGACTGGGCAAAAGACAGCACTCCAACAAGCCTCGCACATGCACATGCATTCCTCTGCTCATGTGCCACGCATTGGCCCTGAAGCATTTGTGTAAGCGGGAAGCGAGCAGGCACCAGGTGCAGCAGGGAGCAAGTTGCACCAAGGTGTTCGATGGCAGAGTGGTGTGTGCCTGCAGTACACTTCCTAAGCTCACCTGCAGCCCTCAGGTGTGGTGGTAGAGGTTGTCTCATCACCAGCCTTGAGGCTGAAGATTCAGTTGTCCATCTGGTTGGCTCCTGTACATGGAGTGGGCAGGAGAGCACTATCTTAGGCAGAGAAATGTTTTCTGCCAGCCCCTTAAATTGGACTAAACATCACTGCAGCAGTGTGAGAAGACAAAGGGGAGTGCAGCTCGCACATCTCTGCAGCAAAACACAGAGGGTTTCCTATTTATGGCTGCCATATCAAAATCTCTCCAAAGGAGGCAAGGAGGAGGAATGGTGGGCTTTGCAAAACATAGCCACTGGAGTTTTGCAAATACAAGATGATCCTTTAAAGCCAGGAACAATATTTTTAAAATGCGAACATCTGGCATCCTTAGCCTCAGGAGTCTATTTTCAAGCACAGGATTCTTATCATCATTCATCTTTGTAAACTTTTTGGAATCACTTCTTTTGGATCATGAAGGCAAATGCTCAGCTATGGCCAAGAATATTCCTATGCAAGTAAGCAGGAGAGTTATCTCGGAAACTACTTTCAGTTGCCCCAGCAGTTGGAATCACTCCAGTTTCTTCATAGCTCCTGAACAATGTATCTGACAATAAGGAATGTGCATATTCCAATGCCTCTGGGATTGGGGCACCCTGATTTTTTAAAAGGAGGAAATAGCGAGGACCATTAGGTAATAATTTTGACTCAGTAATAATACTCATAATAATTATGCGCTGAATTATGGCATTAAATATTTTAAAACCAAATCTGAAAAAACAGGGTATGTGTTTTTGTGCTGAAAACACAAGGAAATCTGTATCTAAAAGGTGCTATACAATCAAATTACTTTCTAGTGACCTGAGGAGTTATGACAAAAAAGGAAAGCAATTATCTGTGAGTCCCAGTTTTCTATCTGTAAAATGGATGACCTGTTTTCCCAGGGTTAGGCTCCTGCTGACTGACTTTCCAAATCAGAGGTTGGAATTTACCTTAAGTTCCAAAGAACAATTTCTGGTACTCAGTACCATAGGAAACAAAAAACAAAAAACCTATTGGCTCAGTTGGCTTGAGTCTATTTCCCCCCTCAAACTTCCTGCAGATTCTTTCGTACATTGGCGGTCACATGTCCCTCCCGTGACACCACGGCAATGTCTATGGAGGACTGGTGTCACATGATAACATCCTTGGACCCTGCCACACCAAGTCTTCAGAATGAGCCAGAAGTTTCTCATGTCCCCTGCGCAGACTTTTCTAAGAACTTGCCAATTAGTAAAGGAGTATTAGCCTCTCAGCTAGATTCAGTGGCAAGCGTTCCTAATATTTAAAGTCCATCATGGCAGTGTTTATTATAATTCAGCACATAATTCAGTCCAGTTGCAATGGAAAAGCAGGACATGTAATGTTTGACGTCACCGTTTACCCTCTTGGGAGGTGAATTTATTGACTAGAAAAGAAAAAAGAAAACCAGCACAGGAATACATACTTCTAGACAAACAATCTACTTTGCAGAATCCTCTAGTATTATCACAACAACAGAAGGCCTTCCCACCTTGAGGTATTTGCTTAGTTCACTGCTGGGATTTTTTAAATAAGGATCACTTTGCTATACTCTCTGAGATTTCTTGACTGCTGGCTCTATTACTGTTATCTAACTCTGCCGCTGCCTGGGGGGCATTTAGCTACCCACTTAAACTTTGGGGAAATTATTTTACCCAATATTAGTTTATCATTTTTTCCCCCAATAATGGCTATCTAGGATGAAATGGAGGGAGCTGAGAAGAAGCCAGTGGCTGAGATATCCCCCACCCCCCAACATCCCCGCGATGCCAGGTTCATTTCAAGATGTAATCAGATTTGGAAGAAGTCCCCAAAGAGTTTTCACACGGCTGCTCATAATTAAAGAGGGAATGTGATCTCGGTGGCAGCTCTTGATGTGGTTGGCAGGCAGGCAAGCGGCCTCCAGAATTCATTGCATCCTCAAGAGGCTGTCGGTTCTGTCTGTCGTCACGGATTTTCTTGGCCAGGGCCCAGGGCAGATGAATGCCTCACACTGTTTAATGTTGCAGTGAGAAGGGTGGGGAATGGAAGGTTTTTACAGTGAAGGCTGGGGGGGGGGGGAGTGGCTAAGAGAAGCAAGAGGAAAGTAGGTTGGAGAACATCATCTCATTTTTAAAAAAGCAAAACAAAGCGACATAGGAGGCAGCCTTGTACTGAGTTAGATCATTGGTCCATCTAGCTCAGTAGTGTTTACATGGAATGGCAGTAGCTCTCCAGGATTGATTGATTGATTGATTGATTGTTTATTATTCATTTATTGAATTTATATACCACCCTACACCCGGAGGTCTCAGGGCGATTCACAGAAAAGATCAACATAAAAACCACAATATATACAGTGATACCTTGGTTCCCAAACAGCTTAGCTGTCAAACAAATAGGCTCCCGAAAGCCGCAACCCAGAAGTGAGTGTTCCGGTTTGTGCACGTTTTTCGGAAGCTGGATGTCTGACGCAGCTTCCGCAGCTTCAGATTGAGTGCAGGAAGCTTCTGCAGCCAATCATCAGCCACACCTTGGTTCTCAAATGGTTTCGGGAGTCGAACGGGCTCCCGGAAAGGATTAAGTTTGAGAACCAAGGTGCCACTATAATCAAAATAAAAAAAACAACCCAATAACACACACACCCCAAAAAGAAACATATTTTTAAAAAGGCATAGGATGTCAATCAGATCAACCAAAGGCCTGTTTAAAAAGGATTGCATTTCTATTGCACTTGTTTTTTACACGGCGCTCAAAGTGGCCTACATGGTTCTCCCCTTCCTCATTTAAATCTCACAACAACCCTACGAGGTAAGATGGGCTGAGAGGCAGGGTCTGGCCGCAAAATCACCCAGTGAGCTTCATAGTTGAATGGGGATTTGAACCCTGGTCTCCCAGGTCCTAGTCCATCACTCTAACCACTACACCACACTGGTTCTCAGGGGTTAGGGAGATGGCGTTCTCTCCAGCCCTACCAGGAGATGCTGAGGATTGAACCCAGGAGCTTCTTACATGCAACATTGATGCCTTGCCACTGAGCTATGGCCCTTCCCCAAACTTTCAATTTCTGTTTTGTGAGGATATCAAGCCACACACTGTCTTAGCAGCTCCCCCAAAGAAAGCCAGAACATTGCTTCAGAGGGGAGGAGGAGAGAGGACAAAGGTCACTTGACTGCTCCTTAGGAGCTTTCAGCCACACCAAGAGGACTTTCAGATACCTCTCCTTCCCCATTAGCTATCCCCACAGATAGCCTTGCCAGTGTCATATCACCCACACATTCACATGATAAAAAGTCTCAGGAGACTTCAGATTCAGGCTGTGTACATACTCTACATTTAAAGCGCTTCCGAAGCACATTTACCCCCCTCAGAGAATTCTGGCCACCATGGTTTACGCCTCACAGAGTTCCAATTCTCAGAAACCCTTAATAAACTACAGTGCCCAGAATTTTCTGAGGGCAAAGAATGTGCTTTGGATGTGATTTAAAGGTATAGTGTGTCCTTGTCCTCAGACTCTCCAATGTTTTCACTTCCCCGTCCCTGGGTGATCTCCTGCAGGGTGGGCACAAGTTCTTGGCAGTGATGGCTGGTGTCCACTGCAGTTGCAGAAGACGACAGCAGGCAGACTGTAGACAGAGACAGAGCAAATAGTTAACTTGTGACCATAGAGTCACCTGAGGCTCCATGTTGCTGTGACAAAGAAGCTGCTGCGTATCCCATTTTATCGAAATGCTGCCCCCCACCTCCCCAGGAACGCTTCTAAAGAACCATTTTCAATTGCTCTTCCGCAAATACAATACAAATCCCTCAAGGAATGTTATTCACACCAAGTAAAGGCCTCTTCAGCAACTGTAAATTGCCCAGGGGGAAACTCACTCCTGCTATCGCAATCATCTCATCTTCTAATTGGTAATTGACTTTCTCACCAGTCATTTTAATCCAGGGCTGTCTGATGTTTGCTGGAGATCAGCAGCTGCTCTTTACCCCACCAGATATTCAAGAAGGCACTCCAAAGCGAGCTGGGATGTGTGACTAGAACACCCTCCATAAGGATGCTACTAATTGCATGGACTTCGCTTTTCAGTCGCTTAGTGGGCTCAGATGTATCTGTGGATTACAATAACCCATACTTAGTGTGTGCAAACCTCTGAGCACCTATTCAGGTTGCCCCCACTGGACAACATAAAATCAAAGGCAATCGTGTGGTAGCAGAAGACATGTTTTGCACAAAAAAGTTCTGCAGACCCTCCAAGTGCCCCTATTTTCCAGGGACAGTCCCCGATTTACAGAAGCCATCCTGGTCTTTGATTTGATGCCAGAATGTCCCCCTTTTCTGTAGGACATCCCTATTTTCATCGGAGAAATGCTGGAGGGTATGGAGTTATCCCACCCCCTAGCCATCTGAAGGCAATCCTGTATAGGGAAGTTTTTTTAAAAGTTAAATGTTTTTATGTGTGTTGGAAGCTGCCCAGAATGATGGTGATGATGATGATGATTAAATAGGACAAGCCTATTTTCATTGGAGAAATGTCAGAGGGTATGGGTCTGATGTTCAGGATGTGGCATAGAAGCCAACTCATGGGGGCTGAGGGGTCTTTGGCCCCCCAATAAAATATTTGAGGGGGCCAAGGCCCCCAAAGTTGATGGGCACTGCCATTCAAGTGGTGTGCGTGCACCACATCATGTGATTGTGTGGGGCAGGGCTCCCCGAATATTTTATTCAAGTTGGCATGTGGTATGTGGCATCTTCTGCTAAAGAATCTCATATCAGAGCCAGTGGATCAGTCAGATCAATGGTCTAACTCCATATAAAAACACCTAATATTCTTATGTGCGTGGGGCTACCCCACTGTAGGAACTGTTGGGCTCATGACCTCAAAAAACTTGTGAAATAGGTATAAATTTTACAGATCCTGCCCCTTCATTGTTTAAATTGGACATTTATCCCTAGCAGTGACTTTGCAGAAGGTTCTGAAGAAATAGCCACCAGGTGCTTCAAATCAAACTTCGGTTTAACCCTTATATCAGACGCTTAGCAATTTCCCTAGCCTAGAACTGCAAGATGCTCTCCTCAATTGTCTGGAGGTCAGTGTCAAGTGGTATAAATGGAGATGGTAGGTTTGAGTCTGGGTGGATCTGAGTCAAGGACTCAGAAGGGAGCAGAAGATTGAGGAAAGAAGCTTCTGCCCAGATCACTGCAATGTTTTGAGCCAGCTCTATTTGTTGAAAAGTAGGGATGAGCTCAAGCTAAAAGCGGTGAACTGCACACTCTGACGGGTTCATCTTGAAAAATGAATTCTGCAGCTTGTTCGTATCAGTGCATATTTGTAATCCTTTAACTGCATTAAAAAAGCAAGGTTACTGGAATTTTTCTGGGACAATTTCGTAAGTGTCTCCGCAAAACTGTCCGAGTAAGCAGAATAACAATGGTGAGGAGGGGAAAGTTTGTCTTCCAAACATATTCATGCAGCTGATAACAGCAAAAAATAAACGAAAGCTTCAAAAGCAGAAACCTGAATAGCTGAGTGGTGCAGTTTTCAACTATGACCTCAAGAATATTGAAGAACTGAGGGTCGTGGTACAATCTGGTACAGTTCTAGGACTGTGGCTGAAGCACACCATGAAACTTGTCTCCAGGGACATGCTATCATGGATCTTGGCCAGATCTCTGTATTTGCACACTGATACCGACCCTTGGTTAGCATTATCCAGACTTGGACAAGATCAAGTTCATTCTATTTAAGGAACGTGTCTCAGTTCCAAATGCAGGAGTGCCATCTAGGGGGGCCAGAACTCACCAGAACTCAGTTCCAGCACCTTTGGGTGAGCACCATTGCCATTCTCAGAGAACAAGGGAGGCATTCATGGTGAGTCATAGTGTTGGAAAGGACCAAAGGAACATTTAGTCCAAATCCTGTTTTGCTTTGGGGGAGGGTCCATACTATGTACCATAGTTAAGGCAAATTGAAGGCACATAACTTCCCCCAAAGAATCCCAGGAACCATACCTTGTCAAGAGTGCTTTCACCAGTACCTTTGTGAGAAACAAACCACAGTTCCCAGAATTCTTTGCTCTCCCTCATTTTTTTGGTCCAGATTTTCCCCCCGCCCTTTCTTTCAGCAGCTGTCCAGCGATTGCCAGGTCTGTCAAGGCAGATCCTGATAAAGATCTGGCCTGTATAGCTAACAAGCTTCTCCTGTTCTGTGTATGAGCAGGCTACCCTTCCCATTTTGAAATAAATTTTATTTTATTAATAAGGTAAACCGAAGATAAAGAGCATAAAGAAATACTGTTGCAGAAGACTGAAAGAAGCATAAGGACAGACATTGTCATTGAACTTGTTCCGAAACATTACAAAAAATACGCACTTCCCCCCATAACCTGTTAGGCTGCTTTATATGTATTCTTATATAATGTTGGGATGCGGGTGGCGCAGTGGGTTAAACCACAGAGCCTAGGACTTGCCGATCAGAAGGTCGGCGGTTCGAATCCCCACGATGGGGTGAGCTCCCATTGCTCGGTCTCTGCTCCTGCCAACCTAGCAGTTCAAAAGCACGTCAAAGTGCAAGTAGATAAATAGGTACCACTCTAGCGGGAAGGTAAACAGTGTTTCTGTGCGCTGCTCTGGTTCGCCAGAAGCAGCTTAGTCATGCTGGCCACATGGCCTGGAAGCTGTATGCCGGCTCCCTCGGCCAATAAAGCGAGATGAGCACTGCAACCCCAGAGTCGGCCACAACTGGACCTAATGGTCAGGGGTCCCTTTACCTTTACCTATATAATGTTAGATTGATCATAATTACTATGGACCAAATTTTCTTGATCCATTCAGCTATAGGAGAGATGCTTCCCTACCCCCACCCCTTTTTAGCTATTATAACCTTAGCAGCAGTTATAAGGCTGAACACTATTTCTTGATAGTTTTCTATCAAGAATATCATCTTTTAGATAGCCAAGCAGAAATATTCAACCTGAAATATGCTTTAAATGCATGGTGTGAACACAACCTATGTTCCGAGAGCTAGAAGTACAGTGGTACCTCGGGTTAAGTACATAATTCATTCCGGAGGTCCGTTCTTAACCTGAAACTGTTCTTAACCTGAAGCACCACTTTAGCTGCCGCCACGCCACCGGAGCATGATTTCTGTTCTCATCGTGAAGCAAAGTTCTTAACCTGAGGTACTATTTATGTTTTAGTGGAGTCTGTAACCTGAAGCATCTGTAACCTGAAGCGTATGTAACCCGAGGTACCACTGTATTTTGCCATAAACAAGGAAGCTCTAAATAGGTGATTGTGCAGTATTGTGGATAATAATTTGAAAAGAATTTTCCCTTCCTTTCAAGTGGACAGCACTGTTGATCTGGTAGGGCTGCTGGGGGCGGGGAGGGCGCAGGGAGAGATGGCTGAAGTTGCTTTGTGAGTCAGGTCTGGCAGAAGGTCACAAATCATCCATCCTTCTTTTATGATATCAAACTAGCGCGCTTGCCAATCCAACCCACTCCAGGCCTGTATGTGCTGATGCAGCAGTCTTCCCCATCAGGCTAACAGGCTTGGTTTCAATCAATATCTCCTGCTCTGGTTCATCTGAACTTTCTGTTAGATCCTGCCACTTCTATCATGCACAGATCATATCAGAGTGACAACTGTGAAAAACGCTTGGCTGTTGCTTTAATGATAATGAAATGTGGTGTGAGATCTAGCTAAACTAGAGGAAGTTTCTGCCATCTGGTGGTGAACTGAAAGACCAAAAGGCCTGAACGTTTATGTCCTATTGACATGTGCCTGAATTTTTCCACCTTGCCCCAAAGGAGGGTAATGATGCATCATGGGAGACCCTCCGAGTGTCCCTAATTTCCAAGGACGGTCCCAGCTTTACCAGAAGCCGTCTTGGTTTTTTATTTGATCCCAGAATGTCCCACCTTTTCTTAGGATGCTTCAGTTTTCATCAGAGAAATGTTGGAGGGTCTGAAGTTATGGAGTTATGTGACCCCCCCACCCTGGCCAGCCAAAGAGATAACTATACAGCCTTTAGAAGACATCTGAAGGCAGCCCTGTATAGGGAAGTTTTTTTTAATGTTTATTATCTTTTTATATATGTTGGAAGCCGCCCAGAGTGGATGGGGCAACCCAGACAGATGAGTGAAAGAAGAAGGAGGAGGAGGAGGAGGAGGAGGAATAGGACGTCCCTGTTTTCATCTGAGAAATGTTGGAGGATACATATTGGGGTGTTTGCTTATAAATTTGTTTAGTCCAAGACAAGGGTGAGACCAAGCAAAGGGTTACAGAAGTCTCTTCAACCCATCTTCATATGCAGAATTCAGAGTACAGGCCAAATGGGGCTACCCATTCATACCCTCCATCATTTCTCTGATGCAAATATGGACATCCTATTCCATACCTTCCAATATTTCTCTGATAAAAATAGGATATCCTAAGGAAAAGCAAGTCAGATACCAGGATGGCTTCTGTAAATCTGGGACTGTCCCTGAAAAATAAGGACACTTGGAAGGGCTGATTTAGTAGTCCTGTGAGGTGCAGTTCATGACTCTCGCCCAGGAAGGCAACACCTAAACAAAGCAGAAAGGAAGGCAGAAGTTTCTACAAGCCATCATGTCAGTGCACAGACTACAATGCCGGGTGTGGTTGCCAGTTCCTCTCTCAGTTTGAGGACTCTGCAGTAGCTTATCACACTTTTGGTTAGGAACAACAACAGCTTCTTTTTCTTGATGTGGGATAAGACTGACATCAGCCCAAAGAGACTTATGAGACACGGTAGAGAAGGTGGGGGGGGGGGACATTTATCAAAGCTGTGCAGGTCCAACAAGGCTTAGATTCCAGATAGGTTACGTGATAAGGTGTGGCAGGAGAGAAGCAAAATGAAAAAAAGTCACTATTCTTTCTCAAACATGATTTACCGTAAAAGGAAAATGCCAAACTGACTCCCACAATCTGATAACAACAAAAACATTCCATCCAGCTGACATTGAAGTGAGACAGTCAAGCCATCCCCCCCCCCAAACTCATAACCTGCAACAGCCCGTTTTGTCCGGGGCAGCCATGATTTCCATAAAGGCATCCTGGGTTCTTCTTTATCCTGGGGTGCCCTGATTTTCCCTGGCCAGCAGATAGAGGCCGAGACAGCGGCATTGGGAAGGAAGCTTGAGAGTTCATTTTGTGGCAATCCTATTCTGAGCTAGGGCTTAGTGTGTGTGTGTGTGTGCGCACGCTCTCTCTCTCTCTCACACACACACACACACCCCTCTGTTTTTGGTCCTGGGAAACAACAATGAACTGCTAAGGATGTGTTAAAATGTAAAAAAAAAGTAGTATAAACACCGACAACTGGGAAACACAGGCCTGCGAGGAGAATAGCCTTTACCAAAGGTGTCATGGGCTTTGAAGACACTCGAACTCAGGACAAAAGGGAGAAATGTGCTAAGAGGAAGATACGCTTGGGAAACCCTCGCCGTGATCAACTGCTGCCTATGTCCCCACTGTGGAAGGATGTGTGGATCCAGAATTGGCCTCCACAGTCACTTATGGACTCACTGTTAAAACTGTGTTCATGGAAGACAATCTTACTCGGCTACAAGTGATTGCCAAAGGAGAAGAAGAAGGGTCTCAGAATCTAACTTGGAATGAAAATCAATATCCAGATATAGCAATTTGGTACTTTTCATTTATTTCCCCTATTTATAGTTCATCCTATGTTGCAATCATCCCAGGGTGGGAATACAACAGCATTCAGTGTAAAACAAAAATTCAAACAGAATATGCACAAGAACAGATAAAACCAACAAATTAGATAATAAATCTATACAATGCCACATGCCAACTTTTAAAAAAAGCTAGTTCCAGGATTAGAGCCTTTCCTTAGCCACATCCCTGGTGAGCTTGGCATATGGCATCTATATCTCCCCAAAGTAGTGGGTTGATCTTCACACATCCTCCTTACACTTTAGCCTCAGAGCTGGGCTCTCACTTTCCACAATTTCAGGATCAGTAACAATTTCTTCCTTGGAAGTGACTCTTTCCCTGAATCTCCAGAAATATTTTTCACCAAGAACAAGCATTCCACTTAAGAGCTGTGAACCTGCAGCAATGACCCCCACATAAATAGCAGCTCCAACACATTGCTCTTTTGGAACGAGAGGCAATCCCAAAACGTCAGGGTGCTTCATTCCTTCCTTTGCTAGGATGGAATACATATTCCAGGAAACGAAAATGAGCACAAATGTTCCTGCAGCTATGTCCAGAATGACTCTTGTGGAAAAAAAGATAAATATAAAATCTCCATGTTTTCCAGGCTTGGAAACGTTATATAATGGAAAGGCCATACAAAACACGGTCACCGCATTCACAATGGAGGCTAATGGCATGAAGTCCTGAGCAATAACTATTTCAGAGGGAAGGGACTCATCATCAGCTAATGCTGTGCACAAAACATTTATCTTCTTAATAGAAATTCTATGAGCAGAACAGGCAACCCAGAGCCCAATCCCTGCAAAGCCAGGTCTGCTGCCGCCCATGATGTTGTCAACATGCCACATTCTCCATTGGACACTGGCTGTGGAGCAGATGCACATAACACAGCCAAAAAGAGCCAAGACAAAGGTACCTACTTGGAAGTAAGATGCCCTGCACAGCCACCGTACAGGAAGGGAGCCATAATCTGCCTGGGACGGTGCTTTCGCTTGAGTACAGGCAAGGCAGGCAACTGAAGGCATGCTGGAGAAAAACAAAGACAAAAGACAACAGTTAGATACTCAGGTACAATGTCTTGTGGACATCCCCTAAAGTCTGAGCAAATAGTAATGCACAGCCATAACAATGCCATCATTCTAGGACAAATTCTACATTTCCCACCTTGAGACGTAGGAATGGGAAAGTCTGCTGCATCTGCAATCACAGGTGCCAGGAATCACACTTCCTCAGTTTTTCAGTGAAGCTTATGCACATGGACTAGTGTGGGAGCCAAAGCCCTTCCTGCAGGTTTATGCAGATGTAGACACTTTGCTCAGACACCTGAGGCAGAAAAAAACTGCACGACTTCACAACCTCTTTTGTTGCATGGACCCCCTTCATGCAGATAAGGAGGGCTTTGTCTAATCCTCTCCTCCTCTGCATCTTATTTTCCCTTCCCTCTCCATTATTCAGACAGGACAAAAGGAAATTAAAGTCAACTCGTTCTTATCTAATGAAACACTGCTATGTTGGTGGACCATTGAATATATGTACCTACATATATTCACATATTGGTTCTTCAACCACTCTCTGGTACGCAAGGACTTTTTCCAGGTCTTTCTTACATGTGTCTGACCTCAGAGAAGACCTGAGAAGACTGAAGCTGGTCTGAGCTGGTCACTGAAGCAACTGCCCCTTGGAGTTCTGAGGCAGTTAGAATGCAGCTTGCGTTGAACGCTCAGAACAACGCAAATCATAACTCCAGGGTACTGGTCGTTCGGAACATCTGGCAACTGGAACTTTCAGGGAACTCCATTTTCTCCTTTACCAAGACAGACTGTATATTCAGAGAAAGCGGAATTTTATTTATTTCAACCCTATCTACATGAAAAATACATTTTTGAATGGGAAAACTCTTGTATAACTAGTGGGAACTGACCATCTAACCCAGGGATGGGGAGCCTGTGGCTTACCAGATTTTATTGAACTACAAATCCCATCATAATTGACCACTCCCTGTCTATGCTGGCTGAAGTTGATGGGAACAGGACACGAACATCTTCTGGAGGGCTACAGGTTCCCCAACCCTGATCTAGTCCAGTATTTTGACCGAATTTCAGGCAGAAATCTTTTCCATCATCTAACACCAGATCCTTGTAAACTGGAGATACCAGGGCCCAAACTTGGGATCTTCAGCATGCAGACCCCACCACTGAATGAAGAGGCCAAAACTGTATGTTTTTGTATTTCATTACCACTGGGTCCTATTTTGGATTTTCTCTGTTTTTAATGGCATTTTTATCAGGACATTTTATCCTCACAAATAATGGATTAGGCTGAGGATTTGAAACTGGGTTTTCCTCAGCCTTAGTCCAATACACTAACTACGGTAACCACTGCAACAGGCAGCCAGTGAAGTGGGCTATAGACCAAGGAAATATATACTGCAATAAATGTTGATTTGCTTTACTATACCAAGAGCCACTTTGTTGTTTTTTGTTTTTTTTATATAAATTTTATTTAAGAAAGATACACATTTTACATCATTGTACAAATATATACAAGCAAAAAAGGATTCCATCATAAGAAAGAATAGAAGAAAGAAAAAAGAAAGAGGAAAAGCAGAAAATAAGGAAAAAAAGAGACATACAAAGTGCAAATAACAGAACTTCCGTCCAACTCGGTTTTGGAGTTACCTATTCTTACATTAATTCTGCAGTATTGCTAAAACGTTATACATCGATGATTTTAATTATCGTCTATTGATAAGTTATTTATTCCCTGGCTGGCCTCAAAATAAATTAGAAATTTATTCCATTCGTCTTTAAGTTTAACTGTGTTATTTTGTCTTATTTTTTGAGTTAGTCTCGCTAGTTCAATATATTGATATAGCCTCATTTGCCACTCTCCGACCGTAGGTAAATCAGGGGTTTTCCATTTTTGTGCAATTTGAATCCTCGCCGCTGCCATGGCATATTGAACGAAGGTTTGATCTATTTTCTTTATTTCTTTACCAATCATACCTAAAAGAAACAACTCAGGGGTTTTGGGGAAATTATACTTCAAAAATTTTTTCAGTTCGTCATGTATTTGTTTCCAAAATTCCTTCACTACATCACAGGTCCACCAGATATGGAAAAAGGTCCCGACCTTGTCCCTACATCTCCAACAGGTGTTATCAACAGTTTTGTACATCTTTCCTAACTTTGCTGGGGTCAAGTACCAGTGATATATCATTTTCTCTAAATTTTCGCGAAGGGCTACGCATGCTGTAAATTTTACACCTTTCGTCCACAATATCTGCCATTTATTATAATCTATATCGTGACCAAGGTATTTTTCCCATTTTACCATCACTCCCTTCACCAGATCTTCTTTGGTGTCCCATTCCAATAATTGTTTGTACATTTTGGAGAGGAGTTTATCATTACTCTCCAAAATTTCCACCTGAAACCTTGATTTTTTTTCACTCATCCCCACTCTCTTATGCTCGCCCCATAAAGCATTAATCTGGTGGAAATGCAGCCACTCTTTTATTCTATCTTTCAACTGCTCATAGGGCTTCACCTTCCATCCTGCTTCTGTCTTCACTAAAAGGTCCTCATATGTACATCTTTCATCAGTCATGTTTATTTTTTTAATTTTAATAATATCAGTTGGTGATAGCCACCATGGGATGCCTTTTTCGATCAATTTTTTATACCTCTTCCACACTTCTAGTAATGGGCCTCTAATTATATGATTGGAGAAGCCTCTGTGAACCTCCCCTTTCTCTTGCCAGAGGTAGGCATGCCACCCAAATCTAATATTAAAGCCCTCCAAATCCAATAAATCTGTATTTCTGAGGGTGGCCCACTCCTTTAGCCAACATAAACAGGCTGCTTCATAGTAGAGCCTGATATTCGGGCTGCAAATCCGCACCTGTGCTGGCCCCGGGGGTAAGGTACCGTGAATGTAGCAGAGTCCACACGAAGCGGGGCGAGGTCCGATGCAGAGAGACGGGCGGGGAACAGGAACGCTGGAACAGAAGGCTGAGCAGGTAACAGGAACACCGGATGGTCGGGAACAGGAGGCCGAGCAGGAAACAGGAGTACTGGATAGTCAGGAACATGAAGCCGAGCAGGGATCAGGAGTACCGGTTAGTCAGGAACAGGAGGCCAAGCAAGGATCAGGATCACAGGAAGGTCCGAAGCCAACAACGACGTTGCTCCCGCAACCTGGGGCCGGGATGAGTGGGCTTTTATCCTCTTCTAAGGTCAGGGGCGGTCCCGACCCCCAGGAGCCCCGCCTACCTTGGCCTTAAGGCGAGCACTCCTCCTGGGGGCAACTAGTTCCCTTTGCCTCTCTGCCCTAAGCCTCTGCAGATCAGGAGAGGCCGAAGGGTTACTGGGCCCTGGAGGAGGCTCACCTGTGGCCACTGAGTCATCAGGCTCCTCTGGGGCCAGGAGGACTTCACCTGGGGCCAGCTCCTGCTGCACTGCCACAGGTGCAAGCTCTTCAGCCTCTAGGCCTTGCCCCAGTTCAGCCGGCCCTGGGGGCGGGGACTCCTGTGCAGGCTGGGATTCCTCTGTTTCATCCTCCGAATCGGAATCCCAGGCCATCACACCATCCCCCCTCCCAGGCCCCCCCCTCAACCGAGGGTCCAGACCCGGCTTGCTGGGGTACGTCGCATGGAACTCTCGGAGGCAGGCAGGTGCGTGGACGTTGGCCGCTGGTTCCCAGGAACGGTCCTCCGGTCCGTACCCCTTCCAGTCGATGAGATACTGTAGCTTTCCCCTGCGGTATCGGGAGTCCAGGATGCGTTCCACCTCGTACTCAGGCTCTCCCCGAACCAACACTGGCTGCGGTTGGGGACGGTTCGGGTGGAACTCGTCGAGTGGGGCCACAGGACTCAAAAGGGACCTGTGGAAGACCGGGTGAACCTTCAGGGTTGCGGGTAACCGGAGACGGAATGCCACAGGAGAGACTTGGTCCACGATAGGGAACGGGCCGGTGAAGCGGGCGTCCAACTTCCGCGAAGGTCGAGAGGGGTGGAGATGGCGAGTAGAGAGACAAACCAGGTCACCGACGCGAAGTTCCAGCCCCACCTGGCGGTGGCGGTCGGCCTGGGCTTTGTACGCTTCCTTGGCCTGGTGCAGTTGCTCCACCAAAAGCTGTTGCTGGGACTGGAGCTCTTGAAGCCACTCCGTCACTGCCGGGACCGCGGATGCCGGCAGCACCTCTGGAAACAGCCGTGGATGATAACCATAGCTGGCCTGGAACGGGGTCTGCTGGGTGGACGCATTCACCGCGTTGTTATAGGCGAACTCCGCCAATGCCAGGTGGTCAACCCAGTCATCCTGCTGGTAGCTGCAGTAACACCGGAGGTACTGCTCTAGCACAGCGTTCGCCCGTTCCGTCTGGCCATCGGTCTGTGGGTGGTAGGCTGACGAGAGGCAGACCTCTGTCCCGAGGGTCTGGTGTAATGTTCGCCAGAACCGGGATGTGAACTGAACGCCCCGGTCGGACACCATGCGCTCAGGTAGTCCATGCAGGCGGAAGACATGCTGAAGGTACAGCTGCGCAGTTTCCTTGGCTGTGGGTACAGATGGACAGGGAGCGCAGTGTACCATCTTGGTGAAATGGTCGGAGAAAACCAGAAGGCAGGTACAGCCACGAGACGAGGGTAATTCCACTATAAAGTCCAACGAAACCGTGTGCCAAGGGCGCGGTGGAACTGGCAATGGCTGAAGTAGGCCGGGGGGTCGCCCGGTAGGACCCTTGGCGCGACGGCAGACATCACAACCAGCAACGTAGCGAGCCACGTCAGCCTTCAGGCGGGGCCACCAAAACTCCCGACTGACCAAATGGGTGGTCCGATACCGTCCAAAGTGCCCTGCTGCTGGGGCATCATGGGCCATCCGGAGAACCTCCAGCCGTAGTGGCCCTGGCGGGACGTACAGACGACCGTGGTGCAGCAGCAGGCCCTGATGCAGGACCAGCCCCGGATATTGTGGACTGGACCCTTCAGCCAGCTCCCGGAGACGATCCTGGGCCCAAGCGTCGACCTGCTGCTGTTCCCGCACCCGAACCTGCAGTGGCTGCGCCTCCTGGGTGGCCAGGAATGCAGCCGGAGGTAGAATCGTGGTGGGTTCTGCTTGCTGTACCGTGTCTGCGTTGTCTTCAGGTTTCCGGGACAGAGCATCCGCCTTCTGATTCTGAGAGCTAGGGATGTAGCGGATCCGAAACTGGAACCGGGAAAAGAACAACGCCCACCGGATCTGTCTTTGGTTCAGCTTGCGGGTGGTCTGGAGGTACTCCAGGTTCCGGTGGTCGGTTCTCACCTCCACCGGATGTCGTGCCCCCTCAAGATGGTGGCGCCAGACCTCGAAGGCTACCTTGATAGCCAGTAGTTCCCGCTCCCACACAGTATAGTTACGCTCCGCTGGGAGGAGCTGGCGGGAATAGAAGGCGCAGGGTAAAAGTGGCGCTTCCGGTCCGTGCTGCTGAGACAAGACGGCACCGAGAGCCGTACTGGAGGCGTCAGTCTCTACCACAAAGGGTCGAGAAGGATCCGGATGCTGCAAGATTGGCGCTCTCTGGAAACAGGCCTTCAACCCTTGAAACGCCTCCTCCGCCTCCTTGTCCCAGGAAAACGGCGTCTTGGGGCACAGTAGTCGGGTCAACGGGGTGGTGCGGTGAGCATAGTCCGCAATGAAGGTTCGGTAATAGTTGGCGAACCCCAGGAAACGCTGTAGGTCCTTGCGGTTCCGAGGTGCCGCCCATTCTCGAACCGCTGCCACCTTCCCAGGATCCATCTGCACCCCACCTGGTGAGAGTCGGTGACCCAGGAAGTCCACTGACCGCTGATGAAACTCGCACTTGCTGAGCTTTGCATACAGACGATGCTCGCGCAAGCGCTGCAGCACGGTCCGGACATGGCCTTCGTGGCACGCCGGGTCACGGGAGTAAACCAGAATGTCATCCAAGTACACCACCACATACTTGTCTAGCAAGTCCTGGAACACGTGGTTGATGTACCGTTGGAACACAGCAGGCGCGTTGCACAAACCAAAGGGCATAACCAGGTATTCGAATTGTCCGTAGCGGGTCCCAAATGCGGTCTTCCACTCATCCCCGGCGCGGATCCGAATCAAATTGTTGGCACCCCGGAGGTCTAGCTTGGTGAACACCTGCGCCCCTTGCACCCGCTCCAGTAACTCCGAAATAAGGGGCAAAGGGTACCGGTCCGGGATGGTGATTTTGTTCAGGGCCCGGTAATCATGGCAAAGGCGGAGCTCCCCACATTTCTTTTTAACAAAGAGCACTGGCGCAGCAGTGGGCGAGGTAGAAGGCCTAATGAACCCACGCTCCAGGTTCTTGCGCAAGAAGTCCTGTAAAGCCTCGCGCTCTGGCTCGGTTAACGAGTATAAGCGACTCACCGGTAGAGGCGCTCCGGGCTGGAGGTCTATGCCACAGTCAAAGGACCGATGCGGCGGTAGCTGGTCTGCCCCCCGTTCCTCAAACACGTCGTGATAGTCCCGGTATTCAGCGGGGAGCGTTGCAGCAACCTCCTCAGTGGGCGCAGCTGCTAGCATCTCAGTCTCAGCCGGAGAACTGGGGTCTGGGAAGTGTACAGTCCGTTTGACCCAGTCAATCCGCACATTGTGAGCCTCCAGCCAGTCCATCCCAAGCACCAGGGGGAACCGGGGCATGGAGGCAATATCCAGAGTTCGCATCTCACGGTGCTGCTGGAGGCACAGGACCAGGGGCTGGGTCTCCTGAGTGACGGCACCCGAACGCAGGGGCCGTCCGTCGATTGCCTCCACCTGCACCGGTTCTGGCTTGTTCCGCAGTGGCACCCGATGCTGGGCAGCAAAAGCAGCGTCCATATAAGAGCGGGTTGCGCCCGAATCCACCAGCGCATGGGTAAGAATCCATGGCCCTCCTGGAGGGTATAGATGTACCGGAACCATAAGGTGTTGTAATTCAATTGGTGCGGCCCCATTCTGTGCTGTTTGGGACCCCCGGTAGCCAGGGCCATCAGCTACTGGGGTTTGGTGGTTTCCCTGCGGCTGGTGTTTCTCAGGACAGAACCTTGCATAGTGTCCGCTTCCGCCACAATAGAGACAAAGATTCCCCTCCCAACGCCGCGACTTCTCTGCGGGGGAGAGGCGTGGCCGCACTGCCCCAAGCTGCATAGGTTCCTCCAATGACTTAGCTGGGCCCGTGGGGCTGCTGGTCGACACTGGGGCCAAGAACTGGAGGTGCCGGCGGTCCCGAGCCTGACGCCGGTCCTCTAGCCGATCGTCAATCTGTAGACTCCATTGGATAAGGGTGTCTAGCGTGGTGGGGCGTTCCATCGTGGCCAGCTGGTCCAGTATCTCATCTGAAAGCCCCTCGAGATACTGGTCCTGGAGAGCCGAGTCGTTCCAGGTCAAGTCCTGTGCCAGCAGCCGGAATTCTGTGGTGTATGCGGCCACCGTGGACTTGCCCTGTCTCAACCGCCGAATCGCCCGGTTGGCTTGACTCCCTTTCTGGGGGTTGCCGAACGCGGCCTCCAAACGATTGCAAAACCCCGTATAGTCTGCCAGCAAGGGGGAGTCTTGCCTGAGTAGCGGCAACGCCCACTTGGCCGCCTGGTCCTTTAACAAACTAATCAAAAAGTGCACCTTGGTGCGGTCGTCAGGAAAGTTCCGGGCTCGCCCCTGAATATATAGCTTGGCCTGGGCCAGGAACATAGGAAAGCTGGCCGGGGCTCCATCAAATTTCTCAGGCAAAGCCACTGGGTACTTGCCAGGAGTCGGGGCGTCGGCCCCAGGAGCCGGTAGGGCTTCTAAGCGTTGCTGAAGTGCCACGACCGCGTCACTGAGCTGCTGCACGGTGTGAGTTAAGGCCTGGTTCTCCTGGGCCAAAGTCACCAGTGCAGCCGCCTGGTCCTCCATGGCCTCTGGCTCTTCCCGAACGCACCCCTACGAAGGGGGAGTGCGGGTGTGGCGGGAGCAAACTATGCTGGCCCCGGGGGTAAGGTACCGTGAATGTAGCAGAGTCCACACGAAGCGGGGCGAGGTCCGATGCAGAGAGACGGGCGGGGAACAGGAACGCTGGAACAGAAGGCTGAGCAGGTAACAGGAACACCGGATGGTCGGGAACAGGAGGCCGAGCAGGAAACAGGAGTACTGGATAGTCAGCAACATGAAGCCGAGCAGGGATCAGGAGTACCGGTTAGTCAGGAACAGGAGGCCGAGCAAGGATCAGGATCACAGGAAGGTCCGAAGCCAACAACGACGTTGCTCCCGCAACCTGGGGCCAGGATGAGTGGGCTTTTATCCTCTTCTAAGGTCAGGGGCGGTCCCGACCCCCAGGAGCCCCGCCTACCTTGGCCTTAAGGCGAGCACTCCTCCTGGGGGCAACTAGTTCCCTTCGCCTCTCTGCCCTAAGCCTCTGCAGATCAGGAGAGGCCGAAGGGTTACTGGGCCCTGGAGGAGGCTCACCTGTGGCCACTGAGTCATCAGGCTCCTCTGGGGCCAGGAGGACTTCACCTGGGGCCAGCTCCTGCTGCACTGCCACAGGTGCAAGCTCTTCAGCCTCTAGGCCTTGCCCCAGTTCAGCCGGCCCTGGGGGCGGGGACTCCTGTGCAGGCTGGGATTCCTCTGTTTCATCCTCCGAATCGGAATCCCAGGCCATCACAGCACCTCTCTCTTGAATCTGTTAGGTATTTAAACTTTATTCTGGCTCTCTTCCCCTGCCAGATGAACTTGGTCAGGGTTTTTTGCCAGTTCTTAAGGAGGGAGGTACCTTTAATAATCGGAATATTTTGAAACAGGAATAATAGTCTCGGAAGGATGCACATCTTAATTGCAGACATCCTCCCTGTCCATGATAATTTCAGTCTGTGCCAGGTGTCTAAATCTTTTTTAATATCCTGCCAAGCCTTACTATAATTGTCTTCAACCAGGTTTATGTTTTTTGGTGAGAGCCAAATTCCCAAGTATTTCACTTTATTCACAATTTTAATACCAATCTTTTCTTCCAGTTGGGTTTTATCCTGTTCAGTCATATTCTTTATTAGAATTTTTGTTTTTTTCCTGTTTAATCTGAAACCCGACAGTCTGCCAAAGTCCTCTAGAAGTTCTATAACCCTGCTTGCACTGTCCACTGGGTTCTCCACGGACAGGACCAGGTCATCGGCGTAGGCCTTAAGCTTAAATTCTTTCTTCCCAATTTTTATCCCCCTCACATTTACTGCCTCTCTTATTCTATTTGCAATTACTTCCAATACCATTATAAATAACAAGGGGGACAGAGGGCAGCCCTGCCTTGTACCTTTCTTGATCTTAAAGGGTTTAGTCAGATTGTCATTTATAATCAGCCTGGCCTGTTGTTCTGAATATATTGCCCTGATACCTTTCATGTAGGGACCTTCGATACCTGCCTTTTCCAAACATTGTAATAAAAATTCCCATGAGACATTATCAAAAGCCTTTTCGGCATCTATAAAGATTAATGCTGCGGGGACGTCTATTCTCATATCTAGATATTCGATGATGTTTAATATGTGACGAACATTTTCTTTCTGGTGTCTGTTAGGGAGGAATCCTGCTTGATCTTTGTGTATATGCTTTGTTAAGAGCTTCTTGAGTCTACCAGCCATGATGTCGGCAAAGATCTTATAATCGTTATTGAGCAAAGAGATTGGTCTGCAATTTTTTATATCTGTTTTTTCTTTCTCTGATTTTGGGATCAGGGTTATATAAGCCATTTTCCACGAATCCGGGATCTTCCCTCCCTGGAGGATGTTATTAATCACGTCTTTAAGCACTGGGGCTAAGTATTCCCCTAACGTTTTATAATATTTTGCGGACAAGCCGTCTGGTCCGGGGGCTTTCCCAATCTTCATCCTGCTAATGGCTTCCTTAATCTCATTTACTGTGATCTCCTTATTCAGTTGTATCCTATCCTCCTCTGTTATATATTTCCCTTCATTTTGAACCAAATAATTCTTAATTTCTACAGTATTTTCTCTTCCTCTTTCATACAGCTTTTCAAAGAATTGAGTAAACCTATTCCTCTGGATCTTCTATGGTGTTATCCTCCGTTATTATTTTATTTATCACATTTTGTTTCTTTCTTTTTCTTAGCTGCCAAGCGAGTAGCTTCCCCATTTTATTTGCTGATTCGAAATATCTTTGCTTTGTAAATTTGATTTTCCATTCTATCTCCTGATTTAGTATTGCCGAGTATTGGGATTGAAGCACCTTAGAGGCTCGGATGGCATTGTCATCTGTTGGGTTTATGACCAGTTTTCTCTCGTAATTTCTCAGTTGAGAGAGGATATCCTCTTTCTTACGTTCCCTTACCTTTCTCCTGTAGCTGTTTTGTTGTATTAAGAGACCCCTCAAAACCGCCTTACTGGCGTCCCAAACCACATCTATGGGGGTTTCTTTATTCAAGTTTAAATCTAAATATTCTTTTAGGGTGCCTTTAATTCTTTCCCTCACCTCTTCGTTATCAAATAGGTTCTCACACATCCTCCACTTGTATTGTCCCTTCACTTCATTTTTTATTTCCATATCTAAGGCACAATGGTCAGATATTGTCCTGGGATGAATTTTACAACTCTTCACCCTCAACGAGAGTATTCTTGTCGTCCAGATCTGATCGATTCTACCCCAACTCTGATGGGGTTCAGAGTAATGAGTAAACTGTTTAAAAGAGGGGTTTTTATGCCTCCAGATATCAATTAGGTCTAAATTTCCTTCCATGTCGCTAAATGATTTCGGCAATTTCCCCCTAGCCAATTTCCCCTTCTTTTCACTCCTATCCAGATCCGGCACCGGAACACCATTCATATCCCCAAGCAGGACTAGTTTATGGGCTTCCAGCTCTAATAGCATGCTTTCGAGTTTCTCAAAAAACTCTGCTCTGTTTGAGTTCGGTGCGTATACCGTCACAACATTAATTTTTCCCCCCGGAAATTTAATTGGACCCCTAGGATTCTTCCTTCCTCATCTTTGCAAATCAGAGTCGGTTCCCACTTCTCTTTAACACATCAGAATTAATAAAATCTACTCCTAACCTTTTATTCACCAGGATGTGTTTGTGTTTCTTAGTGATATGTGTTTCCTGAAAGCAAATTACATCATACTTTTTATTTTTCACAACTTTCTCAATTTTATTCCTTTTAACCTTATCGTTCAACCCATTTACATTCCAGGATAAAAATTTTAGTGTATGTGTTATTGTTTGCCTTTGTCTGCTTCTAAACCTTTAACCGGACTTGCGAACTATAATCTATCGCCTTTGTTTCCTGAGGACTCCCCCTCTTCTGCCGTCTCCACTCCCACTACGGCCTCATCATCGTCTTCCTCTGAGTCCACTACTGCCTCCCCTGCTCCCCTCCCTTCCTCCCGTCCGCCCCTTATCTCCCCTTCCTCTTCTTCCTCCCTACTCCTTGATCTGCTCTCTGCCTTTCCCAAATCTTTTTCATATCTTCTCAAAAACTTATCCGCCTCTTGTGTGTCCAACAATCTGAACTTTTTCTCTTTGTAAAAAAAACTAATCCCTTCCGGGAACTCCCATCGAAATGGTACCCCGTTTCTCTTCAAAGCTGCTGCCACTTGTTTATATCCTTCTCTTTTACGAAGTAGCCTCACTGGTATTTCTTTGTAAATAATAATAGGCCTTCCATCAATTCTTAATCTATTATTATAACTCTTTCTCAAAATTAGGTTTTTCATTTCCAAAGAATTAAAAATCACCAAGCAATCCCCCAGGAATTTACTTGCTTTCAAATGTTTGGGCCTAGTCATTCTGAATACATTGTCTACAGTGGAAGCCATCTCTTCCTCCCTTAGACCTAGCCAATTAGAGAGTTCTTTAATCATCTTCCCTCTTATGTCTTCATTTCTGTCCTCTGCTACTCCCCTGAATTTAAGATGAAGCTGTTTTAGCCGCATGTCTGCCATGGCTAGGTTATCCCAGATCTTGTCTTGAGAAATACTCAGCTCCCCCAGCTCTTCTTTTACCTTCATTGTCTCCTTTTTTTGTTCCCTCATCTCTTTCTGCAGCTTTTTGTTAGATTCCTCAATCATTTTGGACTTAGCGGAGAGATCTTGAATTTTAGTTGAGAGTTCACCAACTGCTCCCTCTATTTTCTTATCAATCATCTCCTGAACCTCTCCTAGTTTGTTTTCCATATATAATACATTTTGCTTAAATTCCTCCTTTATTCTAGCCCACAAATTGTCTAAATCTTTGATTTCCTCCTGTCGCGACAGCTTTCTTTCTCCCGGGGTCCCACCCCCTTTCTTCCAATCTCTTCCATCCTTTCCCATCATTTCCTGCTCTCACCCCCTAAAGGTTCGCTTCAGCCCTGCCTTTACTTCCTTCCCCTTTCAACCCTCCAGTTGACCACAATTTTAAGCAGGAATTGTCAGTAATAACCCACTGTAGTAAGCCGGAAAAAAAAAACCAATTTCCAGACAGGGTTAAACAGCTCCCTCGGGGCAGTATCCAAACATAAACTTCAGGTGGCCCGGAGCAGAAGTCCTGTAAGCAGTCCTGTAAGCAGTCCAGCGAGAAAGGTTGAGCAGTCCAGCGAGAAAGGTTGAGCAGTCCAGCGAGAAAGGTTGAGGGGGCGTGCGGGGTAACTCCCTCCCAACTCCTGGCGATCTCTTTCTTCGCCCCTTACCAATCCGCTTCACCAACCCACCCTACGTCACGAAGGCGGAAGATTGATAATCCAATAGTCAAACCTTAAAGATGTATAATCCAGATTAATCCACTTTTAACCCGTATTGTCAAAGTCCAGGTTATAGTTATAGATGTAGTCCAGGTTATAGTTATAGTCCAGGTTATAGTCAAAGTCCAGATTCCAGATGCCACAGTCGGGATCCAGGTCAAGGTGTAGAGCACCAATCTCTCTAAACTGAGTGGAACTGAGTGAGACGTCACGCCACCTCCTCTGTTTTGAGACCCCCTGTCCAGTTCCAGCCACCCAAAGGTATCCTCCCAGGGTCCAGTTAGTCCTTAATGTCCAATACTGTCCCTTCTTAGATCCTCACAACAAATTGTTCTTACTCAAACAGACTCTCCAAAATCTCCTTATGTCGTCGACTTTCCGCCTGCGCCATCTTATATCCTCCACCGAGCGAACTCCCAAAAGCAGTTCAAAGCCCTCCAGGCACCGCCCAGCTTCACTAGTGGCTTTGCGCCTTGCACACTGCGTTTTGTATGAAAAGAAAAAACACCTTAAAAACGCTGGGGGGTTCCATTCTTTTCTTAAGGCGGCCCGTCGCCTCTCCCAGCTGAAGCTCGAGGCGTCGCCCTGCAGAGTCGTTACCGCCCCAATTCGTTGTCTCCTCGTAGCAACTCAGGAGAACGGTACGACCGCTTCCGCGCTGCTGGGTACCTTTCCCCTAAGGGTGCCCCCCTTAGGGTTTTTGAGGTGCGCTGCGCCCTAGCGTCTCCCCAAGCCTCCGCAGAGCCCAGAAAACCGGGAGCGGGTTTTCCGCGCTTCTTCGCTGGTCGCGACCGGAACCGGAAGTCTCAAGAGCCACTTTGTTGTTAAAGCCTCTTTGTGCTTTAAACACTGCTTACGGTATTTCATCAAACACATGACTCGTCACACCTACAATTCCCAAGAGACACACCCGTTGGATTTCTGCCTGTCTCACCACGGCTAAGGAGTTCCAGAATGGCACCTGATATTTTATTTTTTACTACATTTACATCTCACATTTCCTTCAAGGAGCTCAACGCGGCATGCATGGGTTCTGCCCACTCCCCATTTTAACTTCATAAGAACCCTGTGAAATAGGCTGAAAGACAATGAATGACCTAAGGTTACCCAGTGAGATTCACAGGGGTCACAGCAAGGCGGTTGCTGAAAGGCAGCGAGCTGCAAATGTGCCATCGGTAATAACTTAAAATGATAGAATAATACTTAACCAGCTAAGAATCACATAGCCTGTTAGAGCCTGGTGTGCCATATCCACCTGCCCTCCCATTAAAGATAATAATAAATACCAGAAGCCTCACAAAAAGAACCCATCCCGCCCCAAACATGTCAGCAAAGCCTTGCAAGACAAAAGGGAATTAAAGTGGGAAGCTCCCTTTGCAGGGATCCCATCCTCCGTCCTTAGCATACCAGGGGAAGGCAGCCATCTTGTCTCCCCTCACATAACTCTCTACCCCCCCCCCCTCCGCTGCCTTTCAGGCCTCTCAGCACTTCCTCTCCCAGGCGGCCATAATTGAGAAGGGCAAGTGCTAGGACGGCCGGAGGCTTCGCTGCCACCAGGACACATGGCATCGTTTCATTTTGTTGTTGCATTTCTATGTGCCCCGAGTGTCATTCTGAAGGGGGGGGTGACATTCAGCGCCCCCACCCCACCCACGACTTGAGTCCCAAGCCTACAGCGAGCAGTTTTGCCGCCGCTTTGCCGCTCACTATAGGCTTGGGACTCTAATTGCGAGGGGGGGTGCAACAAATGTCACCTCCCCTTCAAGATGGCATCCGGGGCAGACCGCCCCCACCTTCAAACGCCCCTGACTGGGTGCTGCTACATCATACTCATCTGGGAACACCCCAATGTAGCCCTGCATTGAGGCTGAATTCCTAACTCCACTTACCTGAGAGTAAGTCGCAATGTAGTCAATAGGGCATGCCTCTAGGATTGTGCTGAAAAAGTGAGGTCAAACCAGGCAGTTTTTTAAAATAATAATAATAATAATTTTATTTGATTTTACAAGTGTAGAGTTACAACAATACAAAATGCATATCCACATTTAGAAATTTCTCTGAATCTCTAGACTTCCCACCGCCCTCCCCCACATGGGCCCTATTATAAACCTTTTCAACGGCATATTATTTCATCATCCAAATTTTATGTCTCTCCATTTTGTCCATAATATCTTCTACATTACAAGTGTTATTGTAATCCTGCTGATGTGTTCATCTGCTTACAGTGGTCTCTCAAGTAAATTATAATCCCCCCCTTCCTTTATTGAACTTTCGGTCTTCTAAGTTCCTGAGCTTTCCAGTCAGTTTTGCCATTTCGGCATAGTTCAACAGCTTACTTTGCCATTCTTCTCTGGTAGGGACTTTGTCTTCTTTCCATCTCTGGGCTAGTAACATCCGTGCAGCTGTTGTTGCATACATAAAAAGTCTTTTCTGCTCCTTTGGGATCTCGGTACCTACACTTCCTAATAAAAAAAGCTTCTGCAAACCAGGCAGTTCTTTTCCAGCAGGAGGAACCCTTCCTCCTTCTAGAACATTCTGTACCTACTTTTTCCATGTGTCCCGTTCACGCCTGAAAAGCCTGTGAGCTACAAATGGAGCTTTCCCCAAACAATAACTAGCTGGTCCATTTCAAGCAGCACACAGGAAGCGTAGAATCATAGAACTGTAGGGTTGGAAGGGACCCTGAGGGTCATCTAGTCCAACCCCTGCAAATGCAAGAATATGAAGTTGTCCCATACGGGGATTGAACCTGCAACCTTGGCCTTATCAGCACTATGCTCCAGCAAGCTGAGCTATCCAGAAGGAGACCTCCCCATTCACAAGTCTACTCCATTATGATCTTATTTACATGTGGTGGTTGCCAATTAAAGATTGGAGGCAATGTATTCTCGTGGTTAGAGTGCTGGACCTGGGAGACTCAAATCCCCACTCAACTAGGAAGTGACCCCAAGCCAGTCACAGTCTCTTAGCCTAACCTACTGCACAGGGTTGTTCTGAGGATAAAATGAGGAAGCCAGAACCTTTGAGCTCCTTGAAGGAAAGATCCAATATAAATGCAACAATTTTTTTTTTAAAAAGTGGGGGCTATTAGTCACCTAGTATAGATGGAATTTATTATTATCTTCATTTTCATGAAGGAAGAATGGACAGCACAACAGGTGCTGGGATTTTGGCTAATTGTTTGCCTCAGTGTTGTTTCATGTGCACCACTTCCAGTCTTCTTTGCACCTTGGCTGCTTGTACAAATAAAAAGATCTGTAAGGTAGCCATCGTTTGACCTGCATGTTCAAAACAGCAGCATTTTTCTAACCTCTCTTGAGGAATAGCCTCTTTTCACACCACTCAGCAAAAAGATGAAGGGAGAAACAGATTGTTGCCCTGTTTGCTGAACGCCGCAGCCATACAATAGCCTTTTTGCAACAATATATGAAGCTGTGATTGAAAGCAGGAGGCTTTCCTATCAAAACGATCTGTCGAGCTACAGATTTCCTTGATGTTTGTTTTGTGAAGGAGCGTGTTTGCTCTGAGAGTTTTTCGAGATCTATTTAAAGCTCTGAAATGATACCATTCACTGTAGACATTACATCTCATTTTTGGATCCTATATTACTATGGTAAAAGGAGGCAGTGTTCCCAGTAATTTTCTATAGGCCACGGTTGTGGTAGATCCAGGAAGTTCTCCCTCTCTTCTCCCTGCAGTTGTGAGGGTAATTGCACGTGGGGAGAATTGCCTGAAGCAGACTACAGTGATACCTCAGGTTAAGAACTTAATTCGTTCTGGAGATCCGTTCTTAAGCTGAAACTGTTCTTAACCTGAGGTACCACTTTAGCTAATGGAGCCTCCCGCTGCCACCGTGCGATTTTTGTTCTCATCCTGAAGCAAAGTTCTTAACCCAGGGTACTATTTATGGGTTAGCGGAGTCTGTAACCTGAAGCGTCTGTAACCTGAAGCATCAGTAACCCAAGGTACGACTGTATTCTCTGTCTTACAACCAAGCACTTGAGAAAGCAGCAAGTGTGTGTTCAAACAATGTCCTCCCCACTTAATATGCAACCTCTCTTCATCGCCCTGCAGTTACTTGAATCCATGTGTCATGCCCCAACCTAAAAACACTTGGAGCCAACGTCATTATGTGCAATGTCAACAGAGCAACAGAAGGATAGGGGAGCAAGTGGTATATTTACTGGCTGTGGTGTTGGAACTGCTTCTCAGGGGCTTCCTTGCCCATCATTCCAGTATTATGCGCATGAAGGATGTCCATGGGGGAAAGAAGCCTTTCACTGGCCCTGCCAGCATAGATGCAATATTGGAGTTGTGAAAGAAGTAATGGGTTGGAGGCTCTCATCTTGGTGATGTTTGTTTCATTTATATCCTACGTTGCTCTCCAAGCAGTTCAAGGCTGGATACACGGTTCTCCCCTTCCTCATGCAATTCCCCAAAACAACCATATAAGGTAGGTTAGACTGAGAGGTAGTGACTGGCCCAAGGTCACCCAATGAGTTTCATGGCCAAGTGGAGATTTGAACCCTGGTCCCCCAGGTCCTAGTCCATCACTCTAACCACTACACCACACTGGTTCTTGTTAAGAATGAATTGGAGCAGGTTTAATATAGTAAAAGGAAGGAATTATGATATTCTATACAAATAAATCCAGATATGCCTATACTGTAGTTTATCTGAGTCTTTTCAACTGCTACCTTCCCCCCACCCAAATTTCCCCTAACCTAACCTCGACTGTGAAAATACAGTAAGAGGAAATTGGTGTGTTTATTCGTTTAAACATTAAAACTTTACTAAGGCAAGAGAAGTGCTAAAGTTCAAATAGTTAGCAGCAATGAAATAATGATCAGCTTCAATGACGG
The DNA here is from genome assembly GCF_965112155.1 of Podarcis liolepis. Lineage (NCBI taxonomy): Eukaryota > Metazoa > Chordata > Lepidosauria > Squamata > Lacertidae > Podarcis > Podarcis liolepis. Next base: position 33,548,760 of record NC_139558.1, on the reverse strand, counting down.
AATGTGCAGCCACGCAATTTGTCTTGTGATGGGCTTGCGGGGGTAGCAGGAAGTCCCTGCTGAAAATCTGCAGGAATAGGAGCTCTGCCTTCTCTCGCACTGGGTCACTCTATGATCAATGCATTAAAGAGTGGAGGAAATTGCTCAAAAGAAGGCGGGAGTTAAAAATACAGCCTTTTAAAAAAAAATGAAGCTAGATTTGCTACACATCCTGTGTCTGGGTCTTAGCAATGTGACTGCTGTTTTTATTTCAATATTTCTGAGCAATATTGAAATACTGAGGGAAGGGAAAATGAAGATATTGGTGTCAATAAAACCTGCATTGCTTTCTCTCTCTCTCTTTTTTAATGCCTCAATAGACGAGTGAAAATGTCATTAAGGTTTAAAAGCAGATAAGTGATATTCTAAGCTGCAAGAGGGAATAGATAATTTAGAGCGAGCACCAAGCAATCTCCTTGTTCACTCCCAAATCTTCCATGTAGCATGTCTAATAGGATTAACTCTAATTGCTTCCAGAATCAACCTGAAACTGCAGCACAGAAAGCTTTCAGGCTGGAATGAAGCCACCAGGCTACTTATCTGATCTCAAAGGCTCCAGCTCACCCACACAGACACAGACAAGTGTTTATCACTTCTTTCAGTTATACAGAGGTGGTGGGCGTTATCGGCATGATCCCAAAGCAATGTGTGTCCAGAATTTGTTGCAGTTTCCTTTCCAGTTCCTGCCGCTACTGATCCCAAACATGCACAGGTATACTCCTAGGATTTTAAACCAGGATTTAGTACTGGATCAGTTGGAAGGGAATCCCAAAGGAAATTTGGCCCGATGGCAGAAATGTGTTTTGCAGCAAAAGGCCAAAGCAGTTGGTATTCAGCAAGGAAGGCTTCTCTGATGGTGAGGTGTCAACTATTAGTGTGAAATAGCTGTACAGCTGCAGCGATGCACTAGTATTATTATAAATATATGGGATGTTGTGACACTAATAAATCATGGGCAAGGGGTATGGAGAGTGGGGAGAGCAAAACAAGAGGCATTGTTGTGTAGATAGGAACAGCCTATGGATGTGGTCTTGAGATGGCTCGATAGATGATGGTCATATGTCCAACCTGGGTTCTTGCCAACCTCTGCAGATAATATGTCTTGGCTAGAAAAGTTACATTTCTCTGAGAGGCCTGCCCAGTTCACTCTGTGGATGAATTGTGGGGGAAACGGCAAACGTGCCAATTGTAAGACAAAAGGTATATTTAATTCCCAACATTATTTGAACCACAGTCTCTCCCCAAAGGGAAACAGAGCAACCATACATGTATGTTCTTTGAAATGGGGCAAATAGCCAGATGGAGTTGTTTTAGATTGGGAATATGGCATGGTTTGGATTCTTGGTGTAGAAAATAATGAACTAGATGGACCAATGGTGTGATTCACTACAAGGCAGCTTCCTATGTTCCTCACTGTACCAAATTGTGTTGAAGTTCCCACAGTTATGCACACTGTACAGTGGATAAAAACATGAGATCAGTGGGGACAAGAACCACAGCTTTTCCTACTGCTGCTACTCTACTGCGGAATGCCCTCCCAAAGCAGATCCATCTGGCTACATCCTTGATGTTATTCTGCCAGTGGCAGGTAAACATTTGATTGAAGTGCTGGCAGTTGGATGTCACCAGGAAAAGGTATCTCCGTCAGGCATTTGGGGAGGGCTGGGTGAGCTGAATTCTTTGTATTTGTCCTGATTTCTTAATTATAGGATTGGTCTGTGGTACTGCATTTATTTGCTTGCAGTTCACCACCCTGGGATCAAGGTCAGATTTAGAAACATAATGAACAAAAATGAGTAGGCGAATATTATTTTATTGTTGCTCTTGCTGTTGACTTTTAACACTTACACATCACCCAGGTGCCTTTGGTCAGAGAGAGAGCAACTTACCAATAAGCAGCTAGTCGACAAGTCCCAAATGAAAGTTAATTGTTTTAGGAGGTCAGGAAGACTTAAGTGTGCTTAAGTGTGCACACTAATATCAACACAAAAACACACACCATGTCAGAAATGACAGCAAGTTCTAGTTGACCCTGGTCCCTTGGAGGAACAGTCTAATATTATTTTCCTTTCTGAAAGGACTCCGGTGGGCTATTAAAAAGTAACACCAGGAAAAGTAAATATTAGGAGAGATGAGCGCAGTTCATCTCATTGTGCCTTCACCATTAAAACATTAGGTTTGAAAATATGGGCAAACTAAAATGCCGCGGCAATAACAGAAGACTTTCAAAGGCTCGGTGCTTTGTTCTTCCCTCTGTCACAGTGTCTTCTGGTAGATCTAAAAGAACATCGCTGACCTGATACAGGCAGACTTCGACTGCAATGCTGTAACTCACTTACCCAGGAATAAGCCCATCTGAACTCAAAATATGTGTAAGATTGCTGTGTTAAAATGTCGGCCTGGTTTTCGTAATGCAGGGGAAGACCGATAACGCAATATCTTTAATGAGTACAGTATTGCATTTCCTTTGGAACTAGGCACAGAGGAAAGAGTGAGATATCTTAATGAATATCAGTCAGGTTCTTGGCCCGTCTGATTCTACTGCTGTCAGCACTCACTGACTGACTGCAGTTTTCCAGGTTTTCAAGCTAAAGTCTTTCCTTCTTTCTTTCTTTTTAAGGAGATTCCAGGGATTGAATCTGAGACCTTCTGCATACAAAGCCCATCTTCCAGGATACTGGCCTGATATGCAAAGTCTCTGTGAAACTGACATGCATGTCATGTTTATTAGATGGCATCTGTGCATTAAAAAGAAACATTTGTGGGAGTTCAGATGGACGGCATTACACATTATACACATGATGATTGCAGCTATCACTTGATAAGGAGAGTGTGAAACTTACCACAGAGTACACAAGCAATTATGCGACTGTGGAAACAAAGCTATGAGGAGGCAATGAGCCTATCATGTTTGGGCAATCAATTAAGTTAAACATGTGATCTTACTGTTTCTAAGGCAATCTATGGGAAACGGTCTCAATGGAAATACTCTATTTCATTGCACACATTCATCTCTCTTTTTTATTTTATTACTGTAGTCATTTTAATGAAGATGGGATCTGTTTGTTTGGTTTTTTTAAAAAAAGCACCACTCTTCCTGCTTATTTCCCATTGGAGTTCATAATCTTCTCCCCATGAGAGGCAGTATAATTGGTTGCTATGGAAGTGACTGCAATATAAAAATGAAACGATCATTAATAACCCGAATAAGAAGGTTACATAATAGCATTTGGTAAAATAAGCATCAGGTTAATAATACCTCTGTGAAGAGAATAGCTTCACAAAGGATTTGGAAGGATGACTAGCTCATTCTCTAATCCCACTGTCAGTTTGTGCTACTGAGGTAAAGAGGGAGGCATGACAATACTTGTGTTAGCGAAGGCAGATAACGCAGATGGAGTCCAGAGATAAAAGAAATCCTGACAACACTTTCCTGAAGAAGCTGAACATAAATATGGTATAATTTTAGGATAAAGAAACAGAGGTTTGTTTTTCTGACTTCAGGCCTTATACATAGCAGGGAGACAGTCAACCAAATATACAGAAGAATAACTCCCTCAGAACTGCACAGCCAATCAGGATGCATGCTACATCAACAAACATCGGCCTGGTTGCTAAGCCACACCTCCTTCTCTTCCTCCTCCTCCCTCCCCCAACTTGGTTAGCTAACTTACTGATCATTGAAGTGAACCTTAAATTATAAACTAAATTATTCTTGCTGCTGCACTTCTTACAGGTTCAACAAAGCAAAGTCAAATGTTTTTGTCCCATTTTTTCAGAAGCATCCTGTGTCACATGTAAAATGTCATTCCACTGGATGCCATTTAGTTACTATACCTCATTCAATTTCATTTTCACTAATTTCAACCTATCCATTTTCTGCTCTTATATATCTTGTTTTCTAAACACCACTGAGATTTTGGTGACTTTCTGCCAGTCAGAGTAGAGAATATTGGGTCACATCTGAGGTGGGGAACCTGTGGCCCTGCATACGTTATTATTTATTATTATTATTTATTGAATTTATATACAGTTGTACCTCGGGTTACAGATGCTTCAGGTTACAAACACTTCAGGTTACAGACTCCGCTAACCCAGAAATAGTACCTCGGGTTAAGAACTTTGCTTCAGGATAAGAACAGAAATCACATGGTGGCGGCACAGCGGCAGCGGGAGGCCCCATTAGCTAAAGTGGTACCTCAGGTTAAGAACAGTTTCAGGTTAAGAACGGACCTCCAGAACGAATTAAGTACTTAACCCGAGGTACCACTGTACTGCCCTATACCCAGAGATTTCAGGGCGGTTCACAGAACAGATCACAATATATATAAACAGGATTGATAGAATGTCAATCAGGTCAACCAAAGGCCTGATTATAAAGGAATATTTTTGCCTGGCACCTAAAGGTGTATAATGATGGCACCAGACGAACTTCCCTAGGGAGAGCATTCCACAGATGGGGAGCCACTGCAAAAAAGGGGGGGCTCGTGTCATGTTGCCACCCTCCGGACCGCTCGAGGAGTAGGCACACAAAGGACACATTGTTTGACTCCTGCTCCCCTTAGCCCCAATCAGCCTGCCAGTCATCAAGGATGCTGTAAGTTGTGATTCAGCAATATCTGGGGGGTCACAGGTTCCCTACCATCTTCATGCTACATGTTACAGGGAAATATTATTGATAGCGAGGGATTTCAAAGACCAATATACAAGGCACAACTGGATTTTTAAAAATAGAAGCAGCCTTTCAACCCAGAACTAGACACAGTACTCAAGGTGTGGTTTGATCAAGGCAGAACAAAGCAGGACATGTCTTCCCTTTATTGGAAGATTATACTTCTGTTGATGCAGCCTAGATTAGCATTTGCTTTTTGGGGGCTGTTGCATCACACTATTGATTCAAGTTAAGTTTGTGGTCTACTAAGACCCCTAGATCCTTTTCACGTGTACTACTGAAGGAGCGTCTCCACCCCCATCGTTCTGCCTGGACACTGAGGTCCAGCACCGAGGGCCTTCCGGCGGTTCCCTCACTGCGAGAAGTGAGGTTACAGGGAACCAGGCAGAGGGCCTTCTCGGTAGTGGCACCCGCCCTGTGGAACGCTCTCCCAGTAGATATCAAAGAGAACAACAACTACCAGACTTTTAGAAGACATCTGAAGGCAGCCCTGTTTAGGGAAGCTTTTAATGTTTGATGCATTACTGTATTTTAATATTTTGTTGGAAGCCGCCCAGAGTGGCTGGGGTAGCCCAGCCAGATGGGCGGGGTATAAATAATAAATTATGTATTATTTATTTATTTACTGGCAAGGCAAGTGTCCCCAAGCTGATTCTTCCTTCCTGCCTAGGTGCAGAACCTTACATTTGTCCCTATTGAAAGGTGTTTTGTTAGTTTTGTCCTAGTTCTCCAAACTGTTAAGGTCATCTTGAATCCCAGTTCCAATTTCTGCAGCATGAGCTCCCCATCCCAGTTTAATTTCACCAGCAAATTTGATGAGCATCCCCTCGATTCCATCATCCAAGACGTTGAACAACAATGGGCTCGGGACAGAACCCTGCAGTCATTTTCTTCCAGGATTGTGAGGAACCATTAGTGAGCCCTCCTTGGGTTTGGTCACACTACAAGCTACAAATCCACCAACAGTTACCTCATCCTGCCCACATTTTACCAGCTTATCTGCAAGAATATCATGGAGGACTTTGTCAAAACCCTTACTGAAATCAAGAAGAAGAAGAAGAGTTTGGATTTGATATCCCGCCTTTCACTCCCTTTAAGGAGTCTCAAAGCGGCTAACATTCTCCTTTCCCTTCCTCCCCCACAACAAACACTCTGTGAGGTGAGTGGGGCTGAGAGACTTCAAAGAAGTGTGACTGGACCAAGGTCACCCAGCAGCTTCATGTGGAGGAGCGGAGACGCGAACCCGGTTCCCCAGATTATGAGACTACCGCTCTTAACCACTACACCACACTGGCTCTCAAGATCAACCAATTCCTCTTACCTTAGAATACAGGAGCCCAGTCCCTCATTGGATGGCACATTGGGCTGCTATAGCATTCAGTCTGAAGCCATATGCATTGATGGGTCAAGTGTCTTTGATCATTTGATTATTCGTGGCATTTAATGCTTTCTAGTTTCATTACTTCATCTGGGCAATCCTCATAAAGTAAATGTATCAGCAGCTCATAATTGTCAATGTATGAGCAATGTATGAGAAGATGGCAGGCCTAACAATAGGCCTCATTTCTGAAGGCGCTGCCTGAGCCAGGAAGAGACATTGCCCTGTCTCCTCTTAAAGGTTCTTTTTCAATTTCCATAAATCCATGCCAGAAGACGTGTGATTTTCAGAAGACATGTAATTTTCTGCTGGCTAAATTGCAAGGAAATTAATTGGCATTGGAGAACAGCCTCTTTTAGAAGGATTGGTGGGATATCTGGCTGTGGTAGGCTTATGCAACAGTATTTTTATTTTGATGGACTAAAAAAATTATAAGAAATTAATTGTGGCACTCAGAATAGCTAAGCAGTTACTCTTAAATATTTTAAATCCACACCTGACTATAAACCATACACTATTGGCATGGACCCTGACCTGCTCCCGTCCCAGTCCCTGCTCAGTCACTAATCCCTCTGTGGGTATCAGTCTTAGTGGTCACCCATGGTTCAGGTGCATCCACCATAGGTTCAATATTGTGGGCTCCATTCTGTGAAACTGCCTCTCAACTGAGATCAAATAGTTCCACTTCCTTGCCAAATTTCAGACCCTCAGTGAAGACTTTCAAAAGCAATTGTTTCATCAAGAAGTCAATGAAGCTTTTCTGATTTTATGGTTGATTTTAACTAATTCTATCTCTGCTTAATTTCTCTTGTAACCTCAGTGTACACTGCTTAAACACTATGATCTTAAGTGGTATATAAATGTAAGAAGAATAAGAATAAGAATAATATCAGAAGTGACAAGGAGCCCTGGAGGGTTAATGTGTCTATTGGTAGCAGCAAACACATCCTTCAAGTCCATTAGGGGCCTTGGACAATGAACAGATGAGCAAAAATGATCTCCTAAAATTCTCCATGCTATTTAGGGGGTGGTGAAATGATGGGCAGGGTGGGGGGATTTCACAGAATCATTTTTTGAAGGAGTTGAAATTCTTCGACAGTTGGGTAGGAGCCAGAAAGAAAGAACAATCTTAGAGGATTTCTCAAAAATTCTCTGCTGAGAAAGCTGGCTCAGTTAAATGTTGGACTATGGACTGAGCACAATTAACAATATTAAAATATCCTGGGCTGGATCCATATTTGTACTAAAAAAAAAACCCTCCCTATGTGTGGATGGAAAGGCTAAGAAGAACATTGTGCTTATCATGACTGTGGAGAGGAGAGATTTTTGGAGAGATTTTGGCTCAGATCTAATAATGACCCTTTTGTTCCAGACAAGTAGATACATGCCTGCACCAGACAACCCAGGGATGTTGCAGTGTGAGGCAGAAGACTCCGGTGAGGAAAGATTTGGGATGCTTCCTTGGTGTGAGAACTGCCAACATCTTATTTGGGGCCCTCTCAGCTCTGCCACCATCTTCCGACTTGAAGGATGAGTCCCCTGCAGTACTCCTGTCTCTTCAGCCTCCCAAAAGTCAAAAAACGGCATCATTAGGAGGTGGACCTTACCACACACTTGCAAAAACAATACATTGCCTTTGAAAGAAAATGCTTTGGCCAGCAAGAGTTCCTCAGAGCTGTCCAAGGTGCTGCAGTTGTCCGTTCCTTGACTTAGGGCTTGCACACAATTCTGCTTGTCCTTTGCCATGGGCCTGAGTGGTTTTCTGTTCACACCACCACTTTTCCTGGAGATACCAGTTCTTTAGCACAGAATCTGAGCTCTGAGTCAATGTTAAAGACTGGGTTTTCAAAGGGAAAACTGGCTGGAGAAGCAGGAGTCTGCATTGCATGAGCCCTTTGTCTGGACACTGCCTGGTTCCCCTGCAAACCTGAAGCTCCCATGGAACTGGATGGCTGTCTTTCTAGCCCTGATGGTTTTGCTTCAACAAGGCTTGTTCTTCTATGTGCTTGATCATTGTTTCTTGAGCAATGCTTTCTGCCAGTTTTCCCAGAAGGGATGTTCAACTAACCGGCTTTCCTTAGCTCTGGCATGTTCCTGTGTCTTTGGTCCTGTCTTCTGGCTTGCTCCATGATTCTGCCTCATGGCTTGTCCTTTGATCCTTATTCGCTCTTTGATGCTCACTGCTGGCTTGGTTCCTGACTTCCAGCTCCTAGCCCAATCCTGACTCTATCTACCTATCTCTACCTGTGTTTATATTTGTATAGGACAAAGGAATCAACATTGCTCCTAGCCCCTAGCAGGAAGATAAGTTGTGAATCACAATTGGGAGAAAAGCTTTCTTCACATTCAGCCTTCCCACTGTTGTTCCGTAAACGGCATGACAAAAGGGCATGACATCACCTGGAAAAAGTGAGCCTTAATGCTGAGGCAGGCATCTTGTTCACAGAGGAAATATAGGACACAACCATTCATGCCTTTCTAGGACACTATGGGAGCTTGAGCAATCAATCCCAGACTCAATCAGATGTGAAGGAAGCAAGGCTATAACACGCGTAGCGATGCATGGCTGTTTTGGAGATGCTCAGTAAACACCTGGCAGAGATATGAATCAATGCTAACCTTGAGATCAGCCCCGAGTTTAAAGAAATGGCATTATTTAGTTCTGATGAAAAGCTAAGATTCTCAGCATGCCCCAGAGCACCCTAGCCTAACAACATTTCATTCTTGTTTTTGTATCTATGTAGTGAGAAATAATGGGGGAGAAGCATTGGTTGGGTTCACAGCAGGGTTGCTTCCTGCGCAGAGTATCAAAGAGTTCTCCTCGGTTGCATTGCCAAAGAGTTCTTCTCAGCTATGTTTTTTCCATAATTCCTTACAAATGTCTACTGAATTATATGAACCTACAGTTGCTTCCTTACAATGCAAGCAACTGCCCTAAAGAGTTGCTTCCTACAAAGGAAGCAGCCATCTCCTCTAAAGCAGGTGGGGCCAAACTTCAGATTTGCAGGAACTACTTTGAATTTTACTTGAGGTCTGCCAACTGGTACCAGATGGGAAAGGGTGCAGATCCAATTACCTGCTGTCCCCAGCAAGCCCTTGACTCAGATGACCTGCCTATGCATGTATGAATGAGAGAGAATGAGAAACTGAGAGAAACTCAAACTGACAGACTTGCCCATCCCTAATAGAAGTGAGTCCCACTATGTCTATCACAACATCTGCTCACCTGGGACTCCCGGTGGGTGGCCATTGCTGCATGGCATGGCTGTGGTGGGTCCAGGGAGGCTGCCATCTTCTGACATGGCTGGGCGGTGCGATACCGGGTGCTGCCCACTGTCAGGGACATGGCTGAATTGAATGATGGGGAAGAGTCAGACTCAGGAGATGAGAGATAGCTAGTACAAAGAGAGACAGAGTCTGACTCTGGAGACGAAAGATCGCAGACAGAGCAGGAGGAAGGGGGCTCAACCCTACTTCATCAAGAGCTCCCTGACTCAGCTAGAGCAGACACAGACAGCTCACAATAAGGGGGAGGGGAAGAGATAGACAGTTGTGGGAGGGTTGCTAGGCAACCAGCAGAGAGACAGTGGACAGAGCGTTCATCTTTTGAGGGTGGGGGGGATTCCACCCTCCTCTCCATTCCTAGAGAGCTGAGAAGGTCAGTATGCAACGGAAGTGCAAAAGGGGAAAGGCTGGACTTTGGCGTCCTTCCTGCTGTGACGAGGGCAGAGACTCAGACTGATCAACTTATTTCAAGAGTGGCAGGCTGGGAGCCACGCTCTGAGTGTAATTTATAAATAAACGTACCATAAAACTGCCAGAGAGTCATTAATTCTTATTGAGGCTTGCTTGCCTGCCTGAGATCATTACACCCACCTCCAGCTGCATCGGACTCTCAGGTAAGGGCAGGCAGGCAATCTGAGGAAGGGGCTTGAGGGCTGTGACCAGCCTGCCCCTAGCCCATTTAAGGGGGAGGCTGTGTCAGCTTCCTTCTTGGCCGATTGTAATGGGATTTTTCCACCAACCCACCCAGCCTTTAGGGTCCCACCCAGGGTGGGGTGGGAGGGCCAGGAATGTTGCCTATGGACCTTGCTATGGTTTATTTGTCGTATTCAGAACCAGAGAGGAATTTTCTCCTGCAAGCAAATTGGCCAAGTTTTTGCCTACCTCATAGCAACCGTCACAACTTTGGCGGATAAGGCATTGGGCTGGATCCTTAGTCACAGGGGTACCCCGTTAGAGGGGTCCAGGGGGGTTGTGACTGGGGACCAGTGGGCCAATACATCTCTCCCAATGTAGAGGGTTGTGGCATCTGATCCATGTTGGGGGCGACTCCCTAGCACAGGTTTGACCCCACCAGGATCTTATCAGGTAGCAGGCAGGCTGCCTGATGCTGGATACATGCCCAATTTCTTAGCCAGACCTACTCTTTCCTGTATTCAGTAAAGTTGTGGCCTAGTTCAACCCAACACCAGTCTCCTGTGTCACTATTGTGGCCCTCCCTCCACCTGCCACAGCTATTATGCACCTGTGCAAGCAAGTAAGTTCCACTGAATTCGCTGGGGCTTACTCCTGGAGTGGGCACATGATTTGTTGCTTTTATCTGCTCTGTTTAGTGACTTTTAAAGGAGCATTTGGCTTCTGATTTATATTTACTGTTGTTAACTATCTTGAGGCTTCGGCCTCAATGTGAGATATGCATACAGAAAAGGGGGGAGAGAAAAATAAACACTAGAAATGTGGTTTGGGAATAAAGAGCATGATCAAGACAGAGTCAGGCATTTTAAAGAACTTTACTGGAATCTAATTCTCTCATCCAAATCAACTGGACTTCAGTGTTTAAGTCGGCGGTATCAGACCCATATATAATATGAAGTAGTAATGAAATAACTGGAACATGTTTTGTAGTTTAATCATAGGCTTGCAGCAAGTGTCCTTGTGAATTATAGGAATAAAATATTGGGGGGGGACCCAAATCTCTATATTTAATGTCATTCCCCTCCCCGTTTTTGGCGTCCACATTCTTTAGTTCAGCAATGAAAATTACATGTTTGGAGGGAACATCTGCGTACAGTCCCTTAAGGAAAATACCCTACCAAAATCTGTATACACATTCAGATGTTCCACAGCAGAATGACGTCCATTGGTCTCAAGACAGCCATTGTTTCCCTTTCTGTTTGGACAATCCCACTTTGCCTTATGCAACCAGAATCTGAATATGCAACGAAACGTAATTAGGCATAATGCAGCATGCACTAATGAAGCAGTTTTAAAAATAGAAAGTGACATAAACTGGGACTGACTCGTGTTTCCCAGGATGATTAAAACCATGCACTTTTCTTTCTTTTTTTTTACCTTGGAAAACCTACTTTGTGCTATCTCTGCCAAGGTCTATACTCCATGCAAACGCCTGCCAAGTCTCTTGATTCTAGTGCTTACACGCACATAATACATATAATCAGGAAAGTCATATTCTGAAAGGGGCTGTAGTCAATATCATCTGGAAGAGACTACTTTGGCTGCCCTTCGTTATTGATCTTTTGTTGTTTTCCCCCCTCTCTTTCTTTGAGAATAAAGTTTTAAAAATATATCTTTGGGCCCCTCCAGCCATTGCTTTCCAGTGTGCATTCGGGACAATTTTTGCTCATGATGGCGTTGGGGGTGGTCCAACTCTCAATACCGTTTGCACTTGCAAACATTTTGGGACGGAGATAATGTTTTGCTTTCAATCAGTGCATGTCCTGTAATCCCCTGCTTGAAATCCTGTCACTTTTCTAAGCCATAGATAGCACAGATTGTTTGCCCTGCTTCTATTGCACTGTAGTGCGAGAGTTTTCCTTGCAGGTGGCAATAGTGCAATAACACTGAGGAATCATCGCAGAGTGACAAATAAAGTGGAATCATGTGTGGACAGTGCAATTTAAATCCACCACTAACGTGGTATTGACATGTTGCAGGATACCCCAGACACACACACACCCCATACAAAGCATGGGGGAGCCTTTTATTTTAGGAACATTCATGAGCTTTTATCCCATAGATCTCCCCAACTGACATGTTTATATGAGACTTTATTGTGCACTGTATACAAACTTAAACTGAACATTATTTTCCCCATATGTGTGAAAATATCCCCATACCCCCAAGGGATACCCAACACCACTCAGTGCTTTTTGTGCAGTTCTTACCAAGTTTGTTCTACTAACTTTCCAAATTGTTAGCTATTTCTTTTCTTCAACGTAGGCGCTGCTGTCAACATCCTTCTCCCTCGTCAAATTTCTATTTTCTGCCTTCATATTCATTTCCCCCCATAACATTTTCCACAGTTCCCCCCCCTAACATTAGATAGGAACGCGCTCTAAACCCGAGCACCATGTGTATAGTTTTCTAATGGCATTGCTTTCTGCTTTCCTTATATTTATAATGCTTTAGCTTTCATCCCTTGAGATACATTGCTCCATCGTTTTATGATTTTTCGTTGTTATGTAAGAACTATTACCTGTCTCCTAGGCCTTTGTCATATCTTCGCCATCAGTCTCAGAAATTGTTCTGCGGTTCAGCATGCGCCTCTGTGTTCTCTTGTAAATTCGAGCAGGGTATTTTCAGTTGTATTTGTTTTTCAGACCACTCACTTCCCAACAGTCCTCAGCTATCCTCAGCTGGCACTTCTACTCAGTCTCTCCATTCTCTCAGTGATGTCAAGTGGGCAGCTTGTGTTCAGCTCAGCCACTTAATTCACCACCATCCATAACATTTATTGGGGACAGACCATTTCCCCCATGTTTCACATTGTGGTTCGAGGACCCGACCCCCGCGATGTGAAATAAATACACAAGGACACATGATATAAGGTTAATGGGCAAGAAAAGGCCACAACTTTATTGATTACAGCAGTGAAAGGGTATTGGCTACTCAGAGAGCAATCAAGCCTCCCAGCAGTTGAAAAACCTGTCTGGTAACTGATGACTCAGGCAAGAAGCAAAGGGAACTCCAAAGACCGATGTATCTCGCGACGAGAGGACGGAGAAGAATGAGGCCGAGGAGAGGCTGGCGCCGCCGCAAAAGGCTGCTGAACACGCCCCCTCGAAGGCACCTGGTTGGATGCCTGCTGAGGGGGCGTGGGCGCCAGCCAGGTGAGAGGAGGAGGCAGGGGGCTAATGCCCCCTGCTAGGGGCGGTGCTCGGGCTCCCGCCCACAACCACTCCCCTCTCTTCCAGGGAGGAGAGTCTTTATCAATAGAGAGCTTGTTATCCAAATAACAATAATTTTGCTGTTCACTTCCAGGTGACGGGCAGATTGTTTGGCCACGCAGAGGAATTCCTGGTGCTTCTGCCCAGCAACAACTTGGCCAGGCTGGTGGGATGTGCCAGATCTGGGATTTTTGGGGGGTTGTTTTGAAATTTGATTTTACAAATTTACAAATTTGAAATTTGTGTGTTTTTTTACATTTGGTTTTACAAATACAAAATTATAAACAACGAACGGAAAAAGTATCTATATAACAAGACTCCTCCTAATCCCCAGACTTCCCCCCACCCCCTCCATGGGGTCCCATTTTAAACATTTATTACTACATATTCTTCCATACTCCAGTTTTTATATCAAACCATATTATCCATGGTAATTGTTACACCACAAGTGAATCAAAATCCTGCAAATGTTTCCATCTATTTACTGTAGTCTCCTACGTAACTCATAATTTTTTCCCATTCTTTTATAAAGCTTTTATCCTCTTGGTTTCTGAGTTTTCCAGTCAGTTTTGCCATTTCAGCATAGTCCATCAGCTTAGTTTACCACTCCTCTCTGGTAGGGACTTTGCCTTCTTTCCATCTCTGGGCTAGTAGCATCCGGGCGGCTGTTGTTCCATACATAAAAAGTATTTTCTGTTCTTTTGGGATGTCAGTACCTGTAATTCCTAATAGAAAAGCTTCTGGTTTCTTAACAAAGGATATTTTAAGCATTTTTTTCATTTCATTGTATATCATCTCCCAGAAAGCTTTTTTTTTACCTTACAAGGTAAAAGGTATGGGAGTTTTACATCAGGCTTGAGGAAAAGCGATTGGGAAAAGTGGGAAACCATCTGAATTCCATGCAGAAGTCCTCTCATTCCATCCCAGTTAGGGCTGGGAATGCCCCCTGTCTGAAACCCTGGAGAGCCACTGTCACTCCAGGTAAACAGTGCGGATCAAAATGAACCAAAGCAGCAAAGGATTTGCTTTATTCTGTCTCCTGAATTCCAGGACCAGGAAGCTTCTGGACTGTGGTAACAGCATAATCAGATCTAACTCCATGCTGTTCTTTCTTCCAGCTGATAGTCCCCAATGGTGCAGGGAGCAAGAGGTAGCAAGAAGACAATCACACACCCTATTCAATTTATTTATATGCCAACCATCTGATCCCAGCTGCTCTGGGCAGCTCCCAACAAAATATTAAAAACACAATAAAACATCAACCATTAAAAACTACTCTGATCGTTATAGCAAAAGGGGGGAAACCCTATGTAAAATCACATAGACAAATTTTGTGCTCTACAGCACCATCTGGTGTCGAATCTTCACAATGGCGTTGCAACAATATAAACTGACTGAGTGTAGCTCTCACTATGCACCCTACTCCCTCTTTTTCACTGTTCCTCTTTGCACCCAGTTTCTGGGTTACTTCCGCCCAGTATTTGCAAATGGGCACCCAGAGTTCACCAGTTTCAGCTACTTTGCATCACTGATAGAAGGGGACTGATGAGCTCTGTAGTCTCAGTAAGCTGTAAAGAAAGTAAACATTTAGATGGACAGACAGAACAGCCAGCAGCTGCAAAAGCGCCATGCTAAACAAACGCCTTATAAGCTGCCTGCCTTTCACAGAGTGGCAGCTGATAATTAGACTCCTTAATCATTTATCTGGGGTATGTTTTTTTAAGCTGATTAAATGCTTGTTCGCTGCCTGATAATAGCTGACAAATCCCAAATACGCCAGGACAAAGCACGACTTTATGTAGTCATATTTTGGAAACGTTGTTTATGCTTCGCTCCTTTTATTAGCGCTGTTCTGTTAAGGAGCAGGGTAATTGCTTACAATGGAAGACGTGGCAAAATTATGTTTGGGTGCTGGGTGGATTAGCTGAAGGCTGAGGCGAATGGAGTGCGTGGCCGCTCATATCTTGTGCTGCTGAGCAATGGCTGGTGAAAACCTTCCTCCCATTAAGACACTCCTTGCATGTTCACACTTGCAATATTCAGCCACTTCATGACTGCTGCACCAAGTGGTTACACACACCACAAAGCAATCAGGATAGATGGAACCGTCATGTCACCCAAAACACTGTGCCTTGTGGTTCATCTAGAAGATGATTATAAAAGACCTCCAGTTCCAAGGGTGGTTCCCTCTTCCCAGGTAACTCTGAAAATTGTAGTCCTGTGAAGGGAATAGGGGTCTCCTAACAATTCTCAGCACTCTTTAGCAATCTTCAGTTTCCAGAATTCTTTGTAGAAACTGTTTAAAGTGGTATGATCACATGTATTTGCTAGCCATTGACCTTGACAACTCTTTTTGCTGTTGTTGTATTTTGTTTTCATGGCATTTTATGTTTTCTTGAAATGGATGTTTCCTTGTATGCTGCCTTGACATTTTATGAGGGGACAGCCTATAAATATTTTTCTAAATAAAGGCTCCAATTTATGGTTTCCAATAGATAAACTGAGAATTAAAGTAATGCTAATATAGAGTATAATTATACTAAAACCTTTTACCCAATGGGGGAAAAAATAGTTTGAACTAAAACCTTCAAGTGTCTCCAATAATAACAACTGTGCAGCTACTGTATAGCATATAATGCTATTCTATACATCACAAATGGATAAATGTCTTGCAAGAGAACATTTCTTGATCAGAGCAAGTTGTTAAACTAGGTAAGAACAATTCTGAAGAATGTTTCCCTTGGGACATCATATAAAAGAAGTTTCAATATACACTGGTATCTCAGGTTACAGACACTTCAGGTTACAGACGCTTCAGGTTACAGACTCCGCTAACCCAGAAATAGTACCTCGGGTTAAGAACTTTGCTTCAGGATGAGAACAGAAATTGTGTGGCGGCGGTGCAACAGCAGCGGGAGGCCCCATTAGCTAAAGTGATACCTCAGGTTAAGAACAGTTTTAGGTTAAGAACGGACCTCCAGAACGAATTAAATTCTTAACCTGAGGTACCACTGTATAATAGATTACATTCTCCACCTATTTCTAATTACAGGTGCAAATCTCTCGGGAAACAAGAATCCATATCTACATGGGAAAATGTAGGCATAATTCTTAAAAAGCCCCATGTGGAAGGATATAGTCAGTTCTTCTAAATATCTAGATCTTTGATGGTCCTTTTGAGAGAGCAGGTGTCAATGGGAAGATTTATATTCTTGTGGCAACCTTTGTCTTCCAGCTTGCTTTTCATGTCTCCTGTCCCTTAGTTCTTCTTTATCAGTGTGATCCAAAAAAGCTTTGGGCAGATTAAACATCTGTGGCAGATTTTGAATAATGTCACTATGATTCTCTATGTTTCTTGTGCAGATCCCACAGTGGTGCAACCTCAGGTTCTGCCGGTACAAGGGGACTTTAGCTGCAATCCTAACTATGCCTACTCAGAAGTCGATTCCACTGAATTCAATGGGACTTACTCCCAGGTAAGTGAAGTTAGGATTCCAGCCTTAGCTGGTATCCTGTTCTCACCCAGCCAATGTAAACTGAAGGTAGAGGTAAAGGGACCCCTGACCATTAGGTCCAGTCGTGGCCGACTCTGGGGTTGCGGCGCTCATCTCGCTTTATTGGCTGAGGGAGCCGGCGTGCAGCTTCTGGGTCATGTGGCCAGAATGACTAAGCTACTTCTGGCGAACCAGAGCAGCACATGGAAACGCCGTTCACCTTCCCGCCAGAGCGGTACCTATTGATCTACTTGCACTTTGATGTGCTTTCGAACTGCTAGGTGGGCAGGAAAATTGAAGGTAGGATTGCACTATTAATTTGGTCAGTGGCTAGACTTGCTTAATCATTCAAGAGTAGTTTCGTTGACTTCTATATTGTATATCTATTCTGTATGTTTTCCTGAGTTGTTGAGTAAGGTTTTGTTTTGTTTTGTTTTTACCATGAGTGATGGCCATTGTTCAAAAGGGGCAGTGGAGCCGTACCTGAAACAGTTCCCACTTGAAAGATGGTGCCAATGTTTGCTAATTTTCAAATAAATACAAATGCATTTTTCCTTCCAAAACTCAATCTGGGGGTGGATGAGAGTTTTAAATACATCTGCTCCATTAGAATTTTGTTTACATAATTACCATTCTGCTGCTGGGAAGCAGCTGCTTCTAGCTGCAGGTGCAAAATCCTGGATAACGCTTTCACACCAACGGGTTTTTTAAAATAAAATAAAATAGTGATGCTAACATTAATAATTTAGGAACTCAGGATTCAATCTTGTGCCCAGGAAGGCAGACATGCTTAGTTCTACTAAGGCCAATCAGCTGTAGCCCTCATGGCTGGGTGCGAAATCAGAACCCAACTCTCGAAACCAAATCACTGGATCCTCTTTTTAAAAAGATTTCTACTCTGTACATTGATCTATTGTATCTACCTGCTTATGAATACCTGTGCCCCTCTTGATGTAATGGGTTGCATTAGCCTTTCCATCCCTGCCTCTTCATACTTTAAACAAAATTAAAAAATTCCTTCCAGTAGCACCTTAGAGACCAACTATGTTTGTTATTGGTATGAGCTTTCGTGTGCATGCACACTTCTTCAGATACAAGCTTCATACTCTGCATTCGTTTCTATAAACTGGGATGACAGTAAATGATTTCATCCAAGCAAGGAGGAGAAAAGGCTGTATGGAAGCCCCTGTAAATAGTGCATCTGAGCTATCTGTGTATTGAGGCAGGTGGGATATGGACCTTCTCAGCTTTGTTTCGGTGTCTAGGGCACTCCTATGCATTGGTGTGTGTGTGTGTGTGTGTGTGCAGTCCAGTTAGAAGTCCTAACTGGACTGCGCACACACACACACACACACATACACACCCCTTGAAGATCAGCCCTGGTCCTAGCTGATCTGGAACACCATTGTATCTGATAAAGATTCATTATTGCTTCAGCTCTGTAATTATTGGGCCTGGCAACATTATTAGCATCGGGTTTTTGTTTGTTCGTTTAGTTGGTTGGTTTTTTGCAATCACTGTGTGGTGTGGAAAATGGGAAGCTGGAGGACTTAACAATTCTGTTGACACCACTCCCCGAAGAAAAAGAGAGAGTCAATGGGCATTTGGATATGCTAATCAATTGTAAGAGAATACTTTTTTTAACTGCTGCATTGGCTGGTATGGAAGTTAATGGCCAGGAGACAAATCCCTTTAGGTGACATGAAAAGTTCCTAAATTATTGAGGAATCAAGCTACCTGTAGTGATCAGAATGCAGAGTTTACTATGAGCTTGTAAACTGAGGGCCAAATTGATGTGAAGTTAATTTGGTCTTTGTATTCAGAGAGCTTATTTTTTTAAAAAAAATGAAAGCAGTTGTCTCAGTGGGAGGGCTAATAATTATCAAGGAGAAAGATTTTTAACCCAGGGGTAGCTAAGCTGTGGTCCAACAATATCTGGAGGACTCTATATCTGGACTCTAACTGGCGTCGACCCCAGGCAGCATGGAATGATGGGATTTGTAGTCCAGCAACATCAAGAGGACCAGACCTTAGCCACCTATAGCTTAGCATTTTTCTCTGCTGCTGCTGTCCTGATGAAAATCTCTCCTCTGAAGCTGCTATTTTCAGTCAGAGGAAATCCTCCATTGGTGCCAATGAGGAATTTCCTTCCAATGCAAACAGCAGCTTTGGATATTTTTGTCAGGACCACAGCAAAGGATGAAAGAGTTAAATTGTCCCTCTCCACCTGCTACAATTCCGATAATTCCCCCCCCCCCCCAATAACTGATCCTTACCATTTTTTAAAAAATGTGGTGATAAATGCAAAGGTGAATTTAATATCAATCTAGTTTTGCCCCGACTAAGTATTTGTTATTTTCATTCATCCACACTGTCTCATATCTTGTATGTTCGCTCCACAGTAATTCCCACTGTCTTCAGTCAATCAGAATTTCTTTTCAGTAAGTATGCATGGGATTGCAGCCTAAATAGATTAGATGTAATATTTCTGTCTTTTTCCAGGTCTGAATCTGGCCTAATTTACTCTCCTAAACACAGACAAATTCATATCTCACGCTACAGTCTCCCTTGAGTTTAATTTATTCACTGTGGTATATTCTAATTACAGTTCAATCCTTAGAGCAGAAATGTGCCTTTGAGTGCAACAGACATGCCTTTTGCAAAGAGTGGAAGGCACTTTCTAATGACCTTCAGAGAAGCTGAGAGTGGTGAACATATATCAAGTAGGGAGCCTTCCTCAAGGGACACGGAAGCCACATTCATTATTTTGTGAGCGAATCTTTGAAGCAATGGAAATGGTGCAATGCATTAGCTGTATATTAACTTGTTAATATCAAACACAAAACTGTGTTAATTCAGAAAGAAAATGCATTACAGCACATATGGGGTGGGTGTGTGGAAACAACCCTGTATCCCCCAAAGTGAAAACACTCAGCTCATCACAAAGCCAGCCGGCTTTCTGAATGCCCGGTAAAGTGTTCATAGAACCTTCACTGTGGATCAAAAGCTCATTGCCAGAAAACATCACGCCACACATGCAGGATTAAGAGAACTGCTCCTGATCTCCTTTGTTAATTATAATGATCACATTCTCAATGGGATCTAAATCAGGGGTAGGGACTCTATGACTCTCCAGGTGTTATTGGACTCCAGATTCTATCAGCTGCAGCTGGTACAACCAATGATCGGGGTGATGGAAGATGAAGTCCAACAACATCTAGAGGCCACAGATTCCCCATTCCTGATCTAAATGAAATTAACACAGCACTGTGATAATTACATTACTGCAGTGTGAAATTAGAAAATTGACAAGGCCAACCACCATACTCCACAAGAATCTTCCAGCTAGAGATGTATCCATGCTATATCCAAGGATCAGATCAGACACGCATGCAGGTCATTGACTAATGACTCTCATATCTGAATGGGCCACCACAGATACAACACAGAGAATGCTCTTATCTCCCCAAACACAGTGTGTGTTTTTTCAATGGAGTTGATTCACAAATTCAGCTGCCAGCCATTGGATTGGATCAAACTGCATTCATTGAGCTTAAGGCCCACTGACCAATGGTAACTCGTTGATTTCAAAGGAACTTCAGTTCAGCTAAATTAGTCTGGATTCAGCCCACTAAATATACAATCATCAAGTTAAAGGTATCATGTTATATACATGGACATGCTAAGCAGGCCTTAGATAAAGTGATGAATAGTACTTAGATTCACATTGCCAGATTACCTGACAGCCAGACCAGCTTTTCCCATATCTGTTGACTTCCATTGACAAACACTTCCAGGGGCATCCACATAAACATGTTTAAATAAGGCGCTTGCAGCTATTCCCAAAAGTCATCTGAAACCCCAACTGCATATTGTTATAGCAGTTCCCACGACAGCTTTCATCCCTAGCACATTTGGGCAATATTTACCTAAGTTTCCCTTTAAAGGGCTGTCAGTTGTTGCAAGACCCGATAGCCCATGCAAGCCTATTGGTTTCAAGCCACAAAGGCATGGAAGCACAGTAGTGATCAAGGATTAAAAATGCTTCTTGTTTGAATCTAATAGCAGCAAACTATCTCTGGAACATCCCACTGCTATAGGGCTAGGAGGGAGGGACCCAGTACTGAAGCACCGCTCCCTGAGTAACTGCCACACCAAATACATAATCTTCTTGATATTCCACCCCGTTTTGCCAAAGATGTATCAGGAAACTACTAAATCATAATCAAGTGCAGACTTCAGTTAGGCTTGCCCTCTGCCTCTTCAAGATTCCCACTCCTCAAAGAGGACATGGAGATAAAAGGGCTCAGTCATACTTGTTGGTGCCAGTATAGTAGTACCTTGGGTTAAGTACTTAATTCGTTCCAGAGGTCTGTTCTTAACCTGAAACTGTTATTAACCTGAAGCACCACTTTAGCTAATGGGGCCTCCTGCTGCCACTGCGCCACCGGAGCACGATTTCTGTTCTCATCCTGAAGCAAAGATCTTAACTTGAAGCACTATTTCTGGGTTAGCGGAGTCTGTAACCTGAAGTGTATGTAACCCGAGGTACCACTGTAGTCTGCTACTTGGGAACTGTCCTTGGTACTGCAGCCCATGTCCCGACCTCTGATTCAGATCTTTGGCTTCTCCCTTCCTGAGCATCTCCTGTTCATTGAGAGGACCATCCTTACAGAGTAGAATCATAGAATTGTAGAGTTGGAAGGTACCCCGAAGGCCATCTAGTCCAGCCCCCTGCAATGCAGGAATCCTGCTCTGGGTGGACTCAAGTCACCAACTTTCTGGTGAAGAGCCAGACACACTGACCCATTGTGCTGCCTGCAGCTTGCCTTTTCCCTCCTGCTCACTTGTTGCATGAGGTCAGCCTGACCGTAACCCAGGGTTCTGATCTGCTAGTATAGGGCAGGTCCAACTATAAAGGTTTAGAAGGGAAGTCCATGCGTCTAGCAATCTTCCACGTCCGCTTCACTTTATATATACTTCAACATAATTGAGACGGATGCCCATCACTGGAAACAAAAGCTCTCATAGAATTCAGAGCATATGGTTGTGAAGAATAATTTCAAGTGGATCTAATTTCCTTGGAAACCGATGTCAGGTTTTTATTTATTATGCAGACAGTGACATCTGCTGGTAAAAGTTTAGAAATGACTCAGTAATACTTCATTTTCCACCCGTAAAAGAAAATTGCTTTTGTTTTGCCAGCATCGTGAGATTCCATTGAATAATTAACTTACTTTTCAGCCATCATGGGAACCATGGCAAACATCACTTCCACCCGAAGAGTGTTGGGCGTTTGTAAGATATCTAGAAGTGGAACAATGGCTTTTTTAAAAAAAACAGATTAGGCTTGGCTACACAAACTATATTCTTAAGCAGTATAGAACTGACAGTGAAAAGCCTTGGAGAAAATGCTGTTGGGGGGAAAGGCCCCTGGGTAGATTTTGCTTGGGCTATTTAAACTGGAAGGGAAAGGGAGAACAGAGGCTTGTCTCACACAAATTTACCACCACCATCATTGTTACCCTGTGCTTCTGATCGTGCTGCCTCCTTGTCCACTTGCCTGTCTCTGTCTGAACCAGCAGAGTTACCAGTGGAATCAGTGATGATCTAGGTCCCTCTGTCTCCCCTGCGTCTTTGCTGGTCTGGCAGTTCCCAAGACTACATAAAACCAGTCCTGAAAGTCCTGCATTGGCTCCCAGTATGTTTCCAGGCACAATTCAAAGTGTTGGTGTTGACCTTTAAAGCCCTAAACGGCCTCGGCCCCAGTATACCTGAAGGAGTGTCTCCACCCCCATCGTTCTGCCCAGACATTGAAGTCCAGCTCTGAGGGCCTTCTGGTGGTTCCCTCCCTGAGAGAAGTGAGGTTACAGGGAACCAGGCAGAGGGCCTTCTTGGTAGTGGCACCCGCCCTGTGGAAGGCCCTCCCACCAAATGTCAAAGGAAAAAACAATGATCGTGGTACCTCGGGATGCGAACAGGATCCGTTCCAGAGCCCCGTCCGCATCCTGAACAGAACATAAGATGCGACAGCGTGTCTGCGCGTGCGCGGGTCGCGTTTCGTCGCTTCCGTGCATGCTCGTGATGTCATTTTGAGCAACTGCGCATGCGCGAGCAGCAAAACCCAAAAGTAACACGCTCCATTACTTCTGGGTTGCCGCAGAGCGCAACTCGAACGTGCTCAATCCGAAGCACATTCAACTCGAGGTGTGACTGTATCTGACTTTTAGAAGACATCTGAAGGCAGCCCTGTTTAGGCAAGCTTTTAATATTTGATGAATTATTGTATTTTAATATTTTGCGGGAAGCCGCCAAGAGTGGCGGGGAAACCCAGCCAGATGGGCAGGGTATAAATAATAAATTCTTATTCTTATTCTTATTCTATTGCTCATCAATCGTCCTGCTCTGATTACTTTTTGAGTCAGGCTCAAAAAAGTGCTGGTGATGGACAGATTATAGTCAAATTGTGTCCCCCATCCCTCAGCCTTCTAAAAGGGAGCAGGGCTAAGGGGTCCGTCACAAGAGGTCAGAGATCCATCTCTCTTCTGTCATCCTAAGCACTGGCTAGGTTGCACTGCAAGCAAAGGTATTTAACAGAAATAAACCAAGGAAAAGGTTACCCCATTCTCACGGAAGACAACATTTTCACAGGCTTCCTTCTGAGTGAACATGGTTGTGATCAGGGCTGCTTAAAGGTCTAGCCACAAATTTTCCCTGATATAGCTAGAAATAGTCCAAAGCACATAACATAGGAGGATGATTTGCTTATTCCGATGTTAAAGGGGGGAGCCTCCAGTATACCATGCAAGTACATTAACTTGATATCAGACTTGTATTATTAGATGCGGTCTAATTTTGAACCTAACAGGAAAGCTTACTTGCCAGCTATACTGATTGAACCAATAATATGCTGGCTCACTGGAAACATCACTGAGGCTGAAAATTTCCATTCCTCCAAAGATTTCAAGGCAGTGTATGTGGGAATCCTAGACAGTTACTGATCAGACCCACTGCAATTTAATTCCATGCCTTCAGACCATGCCCTGGGCCATGTTACTTTGGGGAATGAAATATTTGTGCTGGAACATAATTCTTCCCTTTTTACATCTGGCAAGGATCAATATATGTTGGGTGATTTGGGGCCTCCCTAGACATCCTCTTTATTGCACATTCAGGATTTGTGCTCGTGATGATATTGGGGCAGTTACATTGCTTCATTTCCAATCAGTGCATATCCTGTAACTTCCTGCTGAAATACCGTAACTTTTTACACCATGAATGTTCTGGTTAATTTATTGTCCCACCCAGTGTGGTGTAGTGGTTAGGAGCGATAGACTCGTAATCTGGTGAACTGGGTTCGATTCCCTGCTCCTCCACATGCAGCTGCTGGGTGACCTTGGGCTAGTCACGCTTCTCTGAAGTCTCTCAGCCTCACT
Source organism: Podarcis liolepis (assembly GCF_965112155.1). Classification (NCBI taxonomy): domain Eukaryota; kingdom Metazoa; phylum Chordata; class Lepidosauria; order Squamata; family Lacertidae; genus Podarcis; species Podarcis liolepis. The sequence continues at coordinate 33,524,551 of NC_139558.1, read as the reverse complement.
CACCTCACAGAGTGTTTGCTGTGGGGGAGGAAGGGAAAGGAGAATGTTAGCCGCTTTGAGACTCCTTAGGGTAGTGATAAAGCGGGATACCAAATCCATACTCTTCTTCTCTTCTTCTTCTTTTGTTTTTAAATAAATAATATTAAATAAATTGGGTCAATTTGCAAAGTTACAAGAAAGGAGATTCTGACTAAACATCAGGAAGAACGTTCTGGCCGAAAGAGCTGTTCGGGAGGTTGTGGACTCTCCTTCCTTGGATGTTTGAAAGCAGAGGCTGGATGGCCCATGTCAGGGGTGCTTTAGCTGAGATTCCTGAAAAGCAGGGGGTTGGACTTGATGACCCTTGGGGTCTCTTTCAACTCTATGATTCTAGGATTCTATGAATTTACCACTTGTGTAAAAAGAGAAGTGGATACTGCAGGTGTTGCAGTGGACTACTTTGTGTTATTTAGTTCAAGAAAATGCAGCAGTGAGTGGGAAATACAGTCATACCTTGGAAATCAAACGGAATCCGTTCCGGGAGTCCATTTGACTTCCAATATGTTCGAAAACCTAAGCACGGCTTCTGATTGGCTGCAGGAAGCTCCGTTGGACATTTGGCTTCCAAAAATAGTTTGCAAACAGGAACAGTCATGTTGTGACGTTTGGGAGCCAAAACATTTGGGAACTAAGCTGTTTGATTTCCAAGGTACGACTGTACAAGAGAAAAAATGTGATTGACATCTGAAACGTGTGTGAGATTGTTAATTTATTACAAGAGGAAAATATTACTATAACATTATTATAAGATTAGTTTTTTTAATATATATATATATATTGTTTTTTGTTAGATGCTCTAGAGCACCTTAGAACAGCAAAAATGTGTTAGCAATGTGGTAGTAGTGGGAAGCACTGCAGAACAAACTGAAGCAGACTAAATCCACCACTGAGGTACAATTACTTCGTAAGGAACATGTTGCAGAATACACCCACAGTAAAACACCAGTCTGGAGGGGTCTTTGACTGAAACCAAAGCTGACCTAGTTTGTAATCATTAGGCAAAGTGGTTCCGGGTTTAGCTCAAACCCATGAGACTTCTGTCCACACTCATGAAATCTCCACACCAACGATTTTGCTGTTTTTTCACCCCTGAATCCTATTCCACCACAGCTTAGCTCCCTCCCTTGTTCTTATTTAATCAATACACATAGGATAATGAAGTACAAGATGCCAGCATGGGTGTAATGAAGGCAAATTCCCTTCATTTTTTGGTGTATCAATGTATATCAATATTTTAATCCTTACGGTGTAGTTAGTGGTCCAAATCAAAGGCTACACATTTTAGAAGCGTCTGTTTCTTCGGATGAAATGAAAAGTTCCTTTCATGCCCGAGAGAGCAATTACTGCATCATCCACAGAGAAGTGGAGTCCTTAATAATCAGCCGCCATAATGATGATCAAGTAATTAACTTGTTTCTCTCTTCAGCCAGAGAGGGAGAGGCATTTTTAAAGAATTCACAGCTGAAGTTATTTCTCTGGCAATAAATCAGGAGAAGTGAGGAAATTATCTATAGCATGCCCCGCTTTGTGTGTTATCCATATGATAGGGGCTCCATCATGATAACTGGGTAGTTGAGGTGGGTAGTTGATGATAACTGGGTAGTTGAGGTGCACTGATGTCCAGACCACTGGTGTTGGGAATGCCAAGGGTCCTTGAAGGTCCATGAGTTGAGATGCCTGTCCAGATGAGAAGCTTTGGGAAAACATGGAGAGGATGGGTGGGAGTGGGGATGTCATATATAATTTGATAGCTCCAGCAGTCTTGAAGAAGGGAAAGGGAATGTGGTGCATCCTGTTCTGGCACCCAAGGAGAAGGTGAAAATGAGATCTGAAGGTCACAGAGAAGAGGCCACTCTGCTCTCCTCCTGAAGCTTCCACTTGTTCAACCATCAGAATGTCCTACCATAAACCAAGCCCCCACCCATAGCTGTCAACTTACAGATTTGAAAATAAGGAACCAGCAGCCTCAAAAATAAGGGAACAGCAGCCCAAATAAGGGTTTTTGCTTACCCAGCTCCTCCCGATGCGCCCCTGAGGGGGGAAAGGGAGAGGCGGAGATGCAGCAGCTCGTGCGCGAGTGCTCTCACGCGGAGGAGGACCCCGAGCCGCTGCTTCCCTCCTGAGCCGGGCAAGCATGAAACCCGGGGAAATTAAGGGACATCATCAATAAGGGACAGCAGTGGGACATGGCGCTGGGATAAGGGAGTTTCCCGCCAAATAAGGGGTGGTTGACAGCTATGCCCCCACCTGAGTCTCTTCTCTCCATCACAACTTGACTCTGAGCTTAGAATGAATGTTCCCACTTACTGCTATGCGTTTATCATGAAAGATACACACACACAAACACGTTATTGGTAGAATTCAATGATAAGTATGTTTCTTATTTTGCTTTCTTTCCTATTTTCCCATCAGCGTTCTACTTTCTATTCTTCTTTTTGCCCGCTTGGCTGCTGAGAGCACTGTTAATGAAAATGTATCTGCTGTGATCATAACAGTGCCTTTTAAGTTGTGGTTTCAAAGTTGCGGCACGGCTAATGAGCACTCAGGAGGTTGGCTCTTGAGAAGGAAGGAAGCTCTTATTAATTGCATTAGGGCTCAGCTGACACCAAATTTTCACAAAGCTAGAAAGTGGAGCTCCATCATTCCCAAAGTAACACGCCGTCTTCTTTTTTGTAGGGAGAGTACCTGTCCTATGCCTGGTGCACATTAGTCGTACCTGCACTGCAGTCTTGAATTAGATCAGGGATGGGGAACAGGTGGCCCTCCAGATGTTGTAGGACTACATCTCTCATCATCCCTGACCATTGGCTGCAGCCCAGCAACATCAGAGCACAGATACAAGTTGAATCTTATAGCTGGTGCATGCCCCTTACTCAAGGTAAAAGGTAAAGGGACCCTTGACCATTAGGTCCAGTCGTGATCGACTCTGGGGTTGCAGCGCTCATCTCGCTTTACTGGCCAAGGGAGCCGGCGTACAACTTCCGGGTCATGTGGCCAGCATGACTAAGCCGCTTCTGGCGAACCAGAGCAGCGCACGGAAACACCGTTTACTTTCCCGCCGGAACGGTGCCTATTTATCTACTTGCACTTTGACGTGCTTTCAAACTGCTAGGTTGGCAGGAGCAGGGACCGAGCAACAGGAGCTCACCCCGTCGCGGGGATTTGAACCGCCGACCCTCTGATCGGCAAGTCCTAGGCTCTGTGGTTTAACCCATAGCACCACCCGCGTCCCATCCCCTTACTCAAAGCAGAGGATAAATAAGGCTTGTTTTCAGGAGTTACCAATTCTGCCCCTAATTCCAGAGAGCTGGCTCCAGTTATTTGATACAAAGAAGAAATTCTGCACATGCTCAGATGCCAGCTCACTTGCATTCCCCCCCACCCTTCTCCTTCCAGGGACAAGTCCTTCAACTGGGAAGTTGGGGCTGGCTTTCCTGCTTCTGACTGAAGCTCTGCTGCCAGGTAAAGGATTAATTTGAAACACATGCGTAGGTGGGTATGCAGTAGACGTGGCAACAGATTATTTTGTATGGCAAGGTTAGCCAGTGCTTAGGTACTTCACAAGGACAGGGTGGAAGCTGCAAGGTCACATTCCTTTTTCCTTATCTCATTCCTATCCAGGCTAAAAAAACCTTGCTTCATTCTGGGGTGTGGGCAGGCTATGGGCCTGCCAAGGATGCCCAGCCCAAACATGTACAGGCCAGGCTTCAGCTTTGTTCACCTGTCAGAGCCAAAAGTTCAGCCAGCAGAGCACAGAGGCTGCTGATCCTGTCTCTCTCGCTCTCGCTCTCACTCCTGCTCTCCGTGTGTGTGGGTGGGTGGGTGGGTGGGTGGGTGCTGCCCAACCACATAACCTCCAGCATTTCTCTGATGAAAATAGGGACATTGTTGTTGTTGTTGTTGTTGTTGTTGTTGTTGTTGTTGTTGTTGTTGTTACCTTGCCCATCTGACTAGGTTGCCCCAGCCACTCTGTGCAGCTTCCAACATATATAAACGTAATAAAACATTAAACAGAAAAAAACCTTCCCTCTACAGGGCTGCCTTCAGATGTCCTCTAAAGGTCATATGGTTATTTATCTCCTTGGCTCAGGAGATCGCATAACTCAATACCCTCCAAAATTTATCCGATGAAAATAGGGACGTCCTAAGGAAATCGGGACATTCCGGGATCAAATCAGAAACCAAGACAGCTTCTGTAAATCCGGGAAAACAGGGACACTTAGAGGGCCTGGAATTCAGCTGGGGCAGGCACACAAGCAGGTGTGGGGTCAGAAACTGGTATACACACTCAGGGCCCATTGGGTTTGATGTTTGCCTGGGCCTCTCCTGCCACCCGTTTGGCATTGCTGGTGGCAAAGGTGTTAGCCTTGGCCTTGTACTATGTCTGACTGGCGCCATGTTTTATTTCCCAAGAAGCTGTGTTTTATACTTCCCTCATGTGGGACCTGAAGTGTCTCACAGAGTGGGGTGGAACTGCTCTGCCAGTTTCCCAGCAGCTAGGTTGTCACTTACAGGCAGGAAGAGGGGTGAGATGGTGGGAGGTCAGGATGGTGCAAACACACGGGCAGAGCCAATCCTGTTGGAGTGTTTGCACTGTGCCAATCTCCTCTCCCCCTTTCTCGGAGACTGCATGTGTTACAAAGCTGTATGATGCCTGGCTCTGTGAAAGCATTTAAACCAGAACCATAAGCTAGACAATTTATAGACTACAGGATCCCTTTATTCCTGTGTTGCTTGGAGCCTCTCATCCATAAACCATGGCTAAATCTAAGTAGTGATATCCCCCCCCCTGCTTCACAGCCAAAGTGCAACTACGGATCCTGATCTGTAGGAAACATCATTGCCTGCTCTCCTTCATCAAAGCCTAATGTGGCCAAGGATGTAAATGATGTTACCCCCTTTTGTTAAGGACATATTCCCAACTGGAAACAATAAGAGTGAAAAACAATTTACAGTTGGCAAGCTGCTTCCTGAGCATCCAGAGATTGCTAGGGATGATGGAGCAACCAGCTGCTTTGCAAATTTGCACTGTGCTGTAAATCAGAAACGAAGTGCAAATGCTTTTGGTGTCACAGGTCTGCTGCCTCTTACGCCTTTCGGATTTTTTAATATATATTTTTAAATGGCTTTGGACGCGAAAAGCATAATTGGGGCACGGAGCCAAGTTCTTTCCCCATGTATTTCATTAACTTTTTGGCTCACGAAAAGTCATGCTATATTAAACTTGACACTATGTGATCTGTAGTGAGAAAGTGTAGTTGCACAGTAAGAAGCGCCACATAGCAGTAATTGGATTAACTTGACTATTGTGTTACATTTGTCTGAGGAGGTATAGCCTTAAGACCCTGTGAAATGATTACAATTGCTTGTACAGTTATCACCACACAGGCTCAATCTTAGAGTATTTACTGTAAATGGATTACAGTGGGTGATTTTGGATGGGGAGGGGAAGCATGAATGACTCATGCTCCCAAATTCCCATCTGCAGCTCAGAGATGTGTGTATCTCACAGATTTGGACAAGACCCAGAGGTGTAGTAAGAGGAAGCAGGAGTGGTTTGTAGTTTTGCTCATCATCTCATCTGAAACTACCCAAGGCTGGATTTAGGGGCAGGCAACCCAAGCAACTGCCTGACATTACTGGGTTTGGGGGCGCTGGGCTCAGAGGATGCACCTGTCATCGGCTATCTACCCTTGCCCAATTGTAAGGAAATTTGCAATATCAGTACAGCAGTCATTCAACAAATGGCCTGCACATAAGCAGTTCAGATCCATGGGTGCAATTGGCAGACCCTTCAAGTGTTCCTTTTTTGCAGGGACAGTCCCTAATTTATAGAAGCTGTCCTGGTTTCTGATTTGATCCCAGAATGTCCAGCTTTTCCTTAGGATGTCCCTGTTTTAATCAGAGACATGTAGGAGGGTATGGAGTTATGCAACCCTCCCAAGCCAAGGAGATAAGTAACTATACAGCCTTTAGAAGACATCTGAAGGCAGCCCTGTACAGGGAAGTTTTAAAATGTTTAATGTTTGATTATGGTTTTATATAGGTTGGAAGCTGCACAGAGTGGCTGGGGCAACCTAGTCAGATGGGCAGGGTATTATTATTATTATTATTATTATTATTATTATTATTATGGACGTCCCTATTTGCATTGGAGAAATGTTGGAGGGTATGCTTAAAACTACCTGTAGTTTTCCCTTCTCTGACTCCCAGTAGCCCTGGTGGCATAAGAAGCTAGCACTACATCCAAATAGCTCCCAGTTTGACCCAGTTGGCACCTGACCGATAGCTATGTGCACACCACACATTTAAAGCGCATTTTCTCCCCAAGCAATCCTGGGAACTGTAACTTGTCAAGGGTGCTAGGAACTGTATCTCTGTGAAGCGTAAACTACATTTCCCAGAATTCTAGTGTGGGTGTGCTTTAAATGTACGGTGTCTCTGCAGGCACAGATCTATAAGTTGCCTGCAGCATGATTTCCCTTCACCTCCTGCTCTCCTCATCCTTAACCCTGGGACTAAGATATCATATCCCAGGTGCTGGGTTGAGTCATGCTGTAGTATAAACGTGCCTGGAAAGGATCCAAGTTTGCTCTGCCCTGAGCCTACCTGAGTCGTGTTCCCCCTTCAAATCTAGGAGGGGGTGGTTCAGAGGCAACACTCGCATGAAACAAGCCAAGTCCGATATATTTAGCTCTCGACATTAGTGGTCTGCTGAATGCAAGCAGTTTGCTTGTCTTTTGAGCTCAGTGGTGCCTCGTGCCCTTGTGGTGAAAACTAAACCTCTGTTCCCCTTGCCAGTGCTGTTGACAAACTAAAACCTCTCTTCCAAGAGAACGGCTGGAGTGTGGGAGAAAAAAATATCAATTGGTCCTGCTTCGCTTTGGTTCAGCGAATGACAAGCAAGGCTCTCTGTACGCTATGTTTGCCAACATCGCATGAGAAAGGAAGGACCGTGGAGGTGGGGCAGAAAAGGGAAAGGGCTCCGAATAAACAACTTGACAGATGGCGTTATCAAGGCCATGCTTTCAGTCTATGCATGTCTACTTGGAAGTCAGCCTAATTCATTTCAGTGAGGCCTACTCCCAGGTAACTGCACATAGGCTTGCAGCCTGAAACCATGCCAACAAATGAGGCTTAAATCTGCCCTTGTGTTTCTTTTGCTCTGCTTACTGCGAACATCTAAACCCAAGGTCAACACAAAGGAGATGAACTTGCAATGCACGTGATGTGCGCTTTATATCTGTGTATCTCCAAGTGATTTCTGCAAGAGCTGCTTTGAGCCTCATGTGGAAATGCCCCTCTTTCAGGAATACGTGATCAGCACATTGAAGTATCTGCTACAGTGGTACCTCGGGTTACAGACGCTTCAGGTTACAGACTCCGCTAACCCAGAAATAGTACCTCAGGTTAAGAACTTTGCTTCAGGATGAGAACGCAAATTGCGTGGCAGCAGCGTGGCTGCATTGGGAGGCCCCATTAGCTAAAGTAGTACCTCAGGTTAAGAACAGTTTCAGGTTAAAAACGGACCTCCAGAACGAATTAAGTTCTTAACCCGAGGTACCACTGTACTGAAGGATCTCCTCAGCGTGAAGGTGAGGAACTAAATGTGTGAGTGGCCTACTGAAGAATAAAAGGGCTCTGTGAAACTAACCTGTGGAGAAGAAAGCGTTCTCCCTGTATGCCCTGTGAGTCAACACTGGCATGAAGAATAGAACTGAAAAGGCTTATATTTAAGGCACCTCACTGGAGACCCTCCAAATGTCCCTCTATTCCAGGGACGTCCCTGATTTAGAGAAGCCATTCCAGTTTCTGATCTGATCCCGGAATTTCCCAATTTTCCTTGAAGGTAAAGGTAAAGGGACCCCTGGCCATTAGGTCCAGTCGTGACCAACTCTGGGGTTGCGGCGCTCCTCTCGCTTTATTGGCCGAGGGAGCCGGCGTACAGCTTCCGGGTCATGTGGCCAGCATGACTAAGCCGCTTCTGGCGAACCAGAGCAGCGCACGGAAACACCGTTTACCTTCCCGCCAGAGTGGTACCTATTTATCTACTTTCACTTATCTGAACCCCAAGCTGTCGGAAGGCAATCCTGTATGAGAATTTTTTTTTTAATTGTTTAATGTTTTATTATGTTTTTCTATATGTTTGGAAGCTGCCGAGAGTGGCTGGGGCAACCCAGTAAGGTGTGTGGGGTATAAATAGTAAAATTATCATTATGGAATGGGATATCCCTATTTTCATCGGAGAAATGTTGGCGGGCATGTCATTGGCTGGAGCCAGATCCTGATCTAAGTCAAGTCCGAGCCTAGCCTAATTGGCTGAATACTCTGTACTTCGCAGCGCAGAAGTTTCTGAGTAACCTGACCTGCCACTTGTGCTCACAGGGAGGAACATGCACATAATCAGCATAATTGCATTGTTCACGGTTGAACTGCAGACAACTTGTTTACAAGGCATTGGAATTGACATTCCCGCCTGCAGAAGTACTTGGCACTCTTCCATACCAGCACTACACCCGCCCCACCACCCAGAAATCCCAGTTGACCCAGTTGACCTGTGCAAACTATGTACGGTACGTGCTATGAAACTTCAGCCATCCGTCTAGGAAGCACTTTGCGAGCACTGAGAGCAATGAATTAGCAGCTTACAGTGCGAAACTGAGGCCTCGGAGATCAGCCCTTACCCAAATCAGGTGCTCAACTCTAAGTGAGAATTTGCCTGAGCAAATGTGTGTCCTCTACCATGGAAGGCTCTGCATTCGTCTCCCGCCGAGAGTTTGTTTTCTTTCCTTATGTACGATGCCTCTTGCTGGGCTGTGCAAGGGCAGATCAGCATGGCCAGGTTTATAGGCTGGAATTGCTTTTAGTATGGAATTATGTTCCCCTGTTAAACTAATAAAGTGCAATGTTTGAGAGGCCCCGCTTCACAACAAAGAGCCAGATTGAAAACAGCTGGGGAGTTCAAGCTGGAGTTCACAAACTTTACAAACCAATTTCCCTCGGAGATTTTTAAGGCTCAAGGCAGCTCTTGCATTCCAATGAGCTTCAATCATTCCTAGCTGCCTGGAAAACAGGTACAAGAGCTGAACTGGACTCAAACCTGAAACCCTACACAAATCCCGAGTGGAGTCCCTAAGGTCGTTGGATGGTATCTTGTATGCCCCCTTCCGGCAACTCCTGCAGCCAAGCTGGTGCCAAATGTATTGTTGTCCTTTCCTTTGGACCACATCAGAAAGGCCAAGATGGGGGTCCTGTCATCTGGGCAGCCCAGGACCTCCATACACTCTGCCCAGGCTTGTGCCACGGAGAGCTCTGCAAATGCTGCAAACATGCACAGAGAGTGCCAACAGAGAGTTTCAAAACTGTCAGGTTAAACCTTAGACCTCGCTTTGCCCTCTCAGTTATGTTCCATAACAAATATAAAGCATGACACCAAAAGTAGGAACCTCTTGGTTTCATCTGCTCCTATAAATGACTCCCTTGGAGATCTTAAGCCTTTTAAACAGTTCTGTTTTGATTGCTATATCGCAGTGTTTCCCAACCGGTGTTCCGCGGCACACTACTGTGCCGTGAGACATTGGCTGGTGTGCCGTGGGAGGGAGGCGGGCGAGTCGGGCGGTGAGAGGCGGCGGCGGCGAGGATCCGCGTCGAGCCGGGGGCGGCTCCGCGGTGGTGGTGCCGAGCGGCGGGGCAGCGCGTGCAAAAGGGAGGAGCGCGAGACAGCGGAGGAGGAGGAGGCCGGCATGTCCGGGCAGCAGCAGCAACAACAGCAGCAGCAACTCCCGGCGACGGCTCCTCAAGCCCCGCCGCCGCCCCCTCCTCCGCCCGCTATCGCCGCCACCACCACAACAGCCGCCGCCGCCTCAGTTGCCGCCGTCCCTCAGTCCCTCGCTCTGCTGCCTCCTCCCACCCCCAAAGCTTGGAGGTTCCCCAGCAAGGGGGAGGGAAAAAACTTTCACTTTCGTGCGTCCCTCCCGGCGTGACGCTGCACGCTGACGTCACGGGGCGGGGCTTTAATGGTGGTGTGCCGCGAGATTTTTTTCAGTAAACAGGTGTGCCGTTGCCCAAAAAAGTTTGGGAAACACTGCTATATCGCTCCGACGAGGACATGGCTGGGCTTGTTCAACAGAGCCCACTAACCTACCCAAAAGCAACTGGCCTTTTGCCTTGTGTCTAATAACAACACACCGACATGTATGATTACTGGAAAGGAACACGCACGAGTCATGCTAGTGAAATTATTGTTAATGGCTACTGCTGTGAGGGTGCTTTTCATGTGCATCTCTTTATCCTATTGCCATAGCCACCGAACAAATAAGTCACCAGAATGATGGGTGCCCATTTCACAGATGAAAAACTGGTGGTGCTCAGAGCTCCTCCTTTGAAAAAAAAACAGCCCATGCAAAACTTTTACATGCATTGCAGAAAAAATAAATCACAGATGAAAAAAGTAGCCAACCCCATCAACCAACCACCCTCCCCCAAAAAGTCCTCACTTTAAAAATAATAATTTAAAAATGGTAGAGGCAGGGAGTCAAGGCTGGTGTGCAGGTGATGTCTGAGGGTGCTGACCACATTGGGGACCATAGATCTAGGGCTGGGAGGGTGGTGCAGTGAGCTACGTGTAGAGATGCTTCAGCATTTGGGGGAGGAAAGAGGGGTGGAGGTAGGAATGAGTTATACTTTTCCTTCCTTATGCTCTGTCTTAGGGAGGTGGGTTCTTGGTGTCAGTGCAAACCCAAAAAGGAGGGGCAGAAAAAGGAGTTCTTGTTGCCCGTGGCAATGCTTTATGGCGCAGGGTCCGTAGGAAAGCACAAGAGATGGTCACCCAAAGCCATTCTGAGTTACATTCTGTTCAAATGATATTTTAAAGTAAATGTCTGCATCATCTCCTTTGACTCTTGCTAGCATTCGTCAGCTCCATTCACCCAACACCTGCCACAAACCCCAGCTGGAAAGTGTACCGGCCAACTGGTACCCATTCAACAACTGGAATTCAAATTGGTGCCTGAAGGTTTGGGCAACCCTCTGGAGCAGAGTGGCGGGGTGGGAGCTGCAGGATGAGTGATGAGCTGCCAAAGATGATCACTTTCCATCAGCAAAGTGACACCAATTAGATGCAATCTGTTGCACAAAAGTTACTGGGCAGGGGGAACTGTCCTGTCAAAGCACACCCAGCAATCCCATTCAATGGTTTGTGTGAACCACTGGACAGCACCATATTTTTGCATTTTGATACATTTTTTATGAAAGCAAAATTGCAACTTATTGATACTATTAAATGCTATTTATTTATTTATTTATTTGCTGTTGTTTATTGTTTATTTGTTGAATATCCCACCTTTTCAAGGAAGCCCGGGGGAGCGAAATGATCCACAATTTAAAAACAAAACAGAAACATCTAAAACAGTTAAAACATTCCAAGAGCAATTACAGTTTAAAATATCTAAAAGCACTTATAGCAGGCACCCTCCAACCTTCGGCCCTCCAGATGTTTTGGACTACAATTCCTATCATCCCTGACCACTGGCCCTGTTAGCTAGGGATCATGGGAATTGTAGGCCGAAACATCTGAAGGGCCGCAAGTTGGGAATGTCTGAGTTATAGTTTTAAAAACATTCTTCCATCCAGTGATCTTGCAACTGCTGGGAACAGTGTTATTCAGCCACCAAAAGCCCGGATAAACAAGGTTTTCAAATTCCCTATGAAAGTGAATAATGGCAGAGACAGGGGTGTACCCCACTAGGGAGGACCTTCCACAACCAGGGAACCACCATTGAAAAGGCCCTGTCACAGATCAATGTCAATGGGGCAGCCCATAAATGACTGTTTTCTCTAAGCTGTTTCTCTAAAGCTGATTCAAGAGGCAACAGAAAGTGAGTAGAGGATGGAACACACAGAGATAACACAACCTTTGACAGCCATCCTTTTGAGAAATAGTGTGAATGAATTGATTTTTAAAATTTATGTCCTCCTTATCCTTAGCAAGAAGCTCAATCACTGCACTACCTCCTCTCTTAAATACAATTGCAGAATCTTTTGTATACAATGAGATTATTTCCTGAACATGTCTTTGCTGACGTCCAATTTTTAAAATTCAGAAAAAGTATATTATTAACATTTTTTTTTAAAAAAAAGTTACCTTAAGAAGTATATTTCTGGATTATAACCTTTTCATCACAGCTGTAACTTATACGGAGTGATTTGTACATAAAAAGGCACCTTGTCCTTTTGCTAGAAAGAAAGGGAGCTTTAAGATCAGAATCATTTGCTAAACCCTCAGCTGTTTCGTACGGAGTCGCAAGCGGTTTGCTTGCTGACTCCCTTTGCAGAAACAATGTCAGCGCAACCTTTCTGAGTTACGGTATAATATAATCCCAGTGGCACAGCTTCACTTTTACCCTGACTCATATTATTGCAAGCTCAGCGATTCTGTCTATAATTGCAAGGCTCTCAGGCAACTGTACAACTGTTCACTGAGCAAAAAAAACTGACCTGGGGCCACAATTTGCATCGTTGCCATGTTTATTCTCTTAACCACATCCAAAACGGCTTTCATGAGGTCAGCTGTATCATTCAAGGCCAGCCTGCGGCCACTATTATAAAGGCAGCAGATGCACAGCAGTGAGACGGAATTTTCACCTGCATCTGGCACCCGCTGGAATCTTGTTGACAAACTACGTTTGGCGGAAGACTCCAGTCTCTCCTGATTCCCAAACATCTGAAAAGCAACAGAAAGATGGTGTGATTTGTAGAGGAGTGGTGGGTGGGGAAAAAGTATTTATAACACTTCTCCCACTCTGTGGGCCCCTCCAGACTCATGGGTTGTTGTTGTTGTTTTCTGCATGTGTATTCTGCAGCATGCCACTGATGCAATAATAGTATATTAGTGGTGAATTCATACTGCACACAAAAGGGATGCGGGTGGCGCTGTGGGTTAAACCACAGAGCCTAGGACTTGCCGATCAGAAGGTTGGCAGTTCGAATCCCCGCGACGGGGTGAGCTCCTGTTGCTCGGTCCCTGCTCCTGCCCACCTAGCAGTTTGAAAGCACGTCAAAGTGCAAGTAGATAAATAGGTACCGCTCCGGCGGGAAGGTAAACGGCGTTTCTGTGTGTTGCTCTGGTTCGCCAGAAGCGGCTTAGTCATGCTGGCCACATGACCCGGAAGCTGTACGCCGGCTCCCTCAGCCAATAAAGCGAGATGAGCACCGCAACCCCAGAGTTGGTCATGACTGGACCTAATGGTCAGGGGTCCCTTTACCTTTACATATTTCACACAGCATTCTGCTTTATTTGCTGTTCTGCGATGCTTCCCCAATATTATTGAGTTATTAATATGCATCTGGAGGGACAATCTTATACTATAGCGCAATGAAAAACTGGCAAAAAGTAAATTGGAAGGTTTATGGTACAAGGATTTCAGCAGGAGTTATATGGCATGCACTGATTGGAAATGCAGTATTGTGTCTGCCCCAAAACTTTTGCAGTTGCCAACAGTATTGAGAGCATAGAAGCACCCTGATATTGTTCTCATCCTTTTGTGCTGCATTTCTAAGCACATCCTGGAAAGCCTTGGGTGAGAGTTGTCTGCTTGAAGCAGGGTTGCAACCCAGCTGAAATTTAGCTCCTGCTTGACAGATGGTGATGAAGAGCTGGGGAGAGTGCATTACAAAGAATTACTGGAGGAGAAAATTACTTCCAGTTCAAGAAGATTGGTCTAATAGCCGGTTTGTTTCTAAAGATATAATTATAATAGTGGGAGCTTTCTGAGTGAGTGGTTACCAAGGCACTAACCAACAGAAAAAGTTGTTGTATCCAGGAAACAGCACTGGCTGGCAAAGAATCGCCCAGATAACTGTTAAGTTTTCCTCTCGAAATGCTTGTTTAATCTATAAGGGCATTTCCAGACTGTTTTTATTTTGGGGTAGGATTCAGACACATGTTGGCAAATTCAGGTTGCACAGTTAAAGATGATTTTGAGGAACAGACCATCCACCAACAGAGGAAGGAATCCTGGAAAGTTATTCTAACTGAGTTGGCATAACAAAGGAATGTTTTTGTTTTTTTAAAGATATTTATTAGAGGTTTAATAGTTACAGAAAAAAAGAAGAAAGAAAAAAGAAACAATAAAAAGTTAAACAAAACAAAACAATACCTTACAATACATCAAAAAGAAAAAAGAAAACAAAAAAACTATACAGCAAAACAACAAGAAAACCAAAAACATTTAAAAACACATCTAATATTTCTGTATCTTTACCTTTCATTTGCTTGTTTCATCGACCTCCTCACACTTCCCTTTTTTGTATTCTGGTTCAATTAGCTAATTCAGCAAATCCTTTCCATCTTTCTCAATTTTTGTTCTATAATTTATCTTAACACAATCTAACCTTAAATTTTCCATTTTGACCCATTAACAATCTATTTTTACTTAATTCTTTATAATGTTTCTGCTAAAGCCATATAGCTTCATTCCAGCATCCTTCTAACATTCATTAATTTTGCAATATTTCTGTAAATATACTTTGAATTTTTTCCAATCTTCTTCCACCGACTCTTCTCCCTAGTCTCGGATTCTGCCAGTCATTTCCGCCAATTCCATGTAGTCCATCAGCTTCATCTGCCATTCTTCCCGGGTGGGTAGATCTTGTGTCTTCCAATGCTTTGCAATAAGTATTCTTGCTGCTGCTGTAGCATACATAAAGAAAGTTCTATCCTTCTTTGGCACCAATTGGCCGACCATGCCCAGGAGAAAGGCCTCTGGTTTCTTCAGAAAGGTATATTTAAATACCTTTTTCATTTCATTATAAATCATCTCCCAGAAATTCTTAATCCTTGGGCATGTCCACCAAAGGTGAAAGAATGTACCTTCAGTCTCATTACATTTCCAGCATTTATTATCGGGCAAATGGTAGATTTTTGCAAGCTTGACTGGTGTTATGTACCACCTATAAATCATTTTCATTAGATTCTCTTTTAAGGCATTACATGCCATAAACTTCATACCTGTGGTCCATAACTGTTCCCAGTCAGCCATCATAATGTTATGTCCAACATCTTGTGCCCATTTAATCATAGCAGATTTCACCGTTTCATCCTGAGTATTCCATTTCAACAGCAAGTTATACATTCTTGACAGATTCTTAACTTTGGGGGTCTAACAATTCTGTTCCCAATTTTGATTTTTCCACCTGGAAGCCTAGTTTTTTGTCCAAATTATATGCCTCCATTATTTGATAGTAATGGAGCCAGTCTCGCACTCTGTTTTTTAATTTTTCAAAACTCTGCAGTTTTAATCTATCTCCCTCTTGTTCCAGAATTTCCCAATACTTTGGCCATTTGGCCTCCATATTGAGTTTTTTCTGAGCCTTTGCTTCCATTGGTGACAGCCATCTTGGGGTTTTATTTTCTAGCAGGTCCTTATATCTTATCCAGACATTAAACAGTGCTTTTCTGACAATATGGTTTTTAAACGCTTTGTGTGCTTTAACCTTATCATACCACAGATATGCATGCCAACCAAATACATTGTTGAAACCTTCCAAATCCAACACATCAGTGTTTTCAAGAAGCATCCATTCTGGCATAACAAAGGAATGTTCTCCACCTGTGTGAGAATCTAAGGAAGGGAAATGTTGGCAAAGGAACCCCTGAAGTTTCATTTTCCACTTTCTGCATGGGATTCGATTGTGCGGTGGTACAAAGGCAGAGGTTTCTGCTGAACGCTGCATTTCTCAGGATTAATTTGTGAAGGGCTACATGCCACTGGTGGATGGGGACAGAGTCGATGATGGGGCAGAGCCAGAGATGGAAATGTTCTACATGAGATGGGATGGAAGAATGGGGCAACTTCAGAAGACACTAGGACCAACCTTAGATGAGGTCCCCATGTAGCCCATTGCCTACCTCTACTCTAAGCAGTGCCGGATTTATGTATAGGCTAAATAGGCTGAAGCCTAGGGCCTCTAAATATAGGGGGCCTCGCCAGCCTGCCCACTCCCCAGCGGGCAGTCTCCCCTCTCCCAAAATTGTAAGCCCAAGACTTCATGCAAGGGCAGGGCAACTCAGGCCCAGCAACTATGAGACTCAGGGCTATCCAGTGGGGCCCAATTTGAAGCAGTGGGGCGCAACTTGAATTTTTTTTGTAGGGCCCCAGTTCACAGCCAAAGTCTGCAAAATCTTAAGAGATATAAATAAAATCCATCTAGATTGCCCTGGTGTGGGGGCCCCCTTAGGAGCGGCACGCGGGGCCCAATTTGGCCCAATTGCTCCAATTGCCTTAAGGTCAGCCCTGATGAGACTGTGCAAGGGTTGGACTGACAAGCCCTGCACCTTCTAGGTCCCTGGCGTCACTATTCAGAGTACAGACTCAAGGACTTGTTATGGAAATGAAGGGGAACACTTATTGGAAATCAGTTTTGTCACCTGTTTCTCCCCCCCCCCAAAAAAAAACCCTGAGAAAAATGAGCCCAGCCACCTTTTATACACAGTCGCATAAGCACTACACTACAGCATGGCCATAAACCTGTACATTCAACCACTGAAATATACACCCAATATGTAGCAATGGAGATTTATGTTACTGTTTTATGAATGAACACTGTGTTTTATGAATGGACTCTGTATTTTGTGAATTACCTAAGAGCCACCAATAAGGAGCTCTAGAATCTGACAGCTAACCAATTGGGTACTACCAAACAGGGATCCCTATTGCTGAAAGCAGGTAACCAGCATGGAATGCTTCAGCTCAGCCTTTGCACTGTTGACTGAACACCCCCTGCTGTGCAGATAATGGAGAAAGCTCATAAACTGTATCTCTTCTGGCATCCTGGCCAACTCTATTACACTAGTGTAAACCCTGGTGCACCAGAAGCCCAGAATAGCAGCAAATAAAATCCGCTCATATGTCAGTGACTGATAAGACTTGTCAACCAGTTCTTCCAAAGTCTTCCTAAATTATAAAGCTCCAAAATACAGGCCAAAAGAGAGCAGGTCTGGAAAGAGCGATGCATACAATGGGCACCAACAGTGAAAAGGCCCTGCTCCATGTAGCTCCTGCCCTGTCATTAGATAGAGTGCCCACTTGCCCTCCTTCTTGACATGGAATGCTCTCTATTGGGGTCTCCAGGTCCAGTACAAAGACCATAAGAAGGGAGAGCAGGGACATTGACATTTCCAACAGCTGTTAATCAAGCAAGCAAGTACACAGGTCACCTTTGTCACAGTCCTGGCCAGGCCTGCACCCAGTCTTGTTTTTGTACAATCTTGTTTGTCCTCAGTAACCAAAATTATATTATCAATATATACAAGCAGAAAAGTTGTTTTCCTTCATTACAAGGAATTGTACAAAACAAAGTGGCACTAATAAAGAAAAGCTCCAGGGGGGCAACAGAAAGCAAACTAAAAATGCTTTTGCAGATTATCAAAACTATCCAGCAATATCAAGTTATAGGATACTGGTGCTATTAACAGTAATCCTTCTAGTTAGTTAATTGCAAGTGTGTTGCAGGTAGAAATACTGTTTGTAATGAAGTGAGAGCAGTAGTTTACTTGCTTGAATTAACAAATAAAAAGGTTTGAGAATTTAAATTCTAGATTAAAATTGATTACTTAATTGAGAAGGCGATTGTAACGAAAACACTGGGGCCTAATTTGAATGGTAGAGTGCCTGGTATCTGGTGGGCAATCTCATCCTTTATTTCCACACTGTGGCTGCAGACCAAAGCACTCGTCAGGAGAACTATGAGATTCAGGTGAGGGTCAGATGCCTTGTCAATCCCAGCAAGTATATAACAAGACCCAGCCTGCCCAGGTTTACAAAGTTCAAAGTTATTGCCAAAAAAAAAAATCAGTGTTAATTTTATGCATTTCTTAAAAGTATTTAACAATAATTTCTTATGTCCTTTAGAGGAGAAATTGTGAATTTCAGAATTTCAAATACCCGTCATCATCCTTGGCTTCACTCAATTTTGTTTATAACACTTCCATTTTCTTCTAACTGTGAGGGGGGAGATGGGGGGCCTCACAAGTGGAGTAGCCTAGGGCCTCTCTTCATCTAAATCCAGCCCTGGCTCTAAGGGGGTGGGCCCCCTGCAACTGAAAGGGTTGTATAGCTCCCAAGCCATAATTGCAGTCCCCAGTCACAAAAGAACACCTATTGTTTTAGAATCCCTTCAGCTTACATTTGGGGCAAAACTTGCATCAGTGCTAGAGGTAATGTTAGGGACATGGGTGGGGCTGTGACCTAAACCACTGAGCGTCTTGGGCTTGCCAATTGGAAGGTCAGCAGTTCAAAACCACTTGATGGTGGTGAGCTCCCGTTGCTCTGTCCCAGCTCCTGCCAACCTAGCAGTTTGAAAGCATGCCAGTGCATGTAAATAAATAGGTACCGCTATGGCAGGAAGGTAAACGGCTTTTCCATGCACTCTGGCTTCCATCATGGTGCCCTGTTGTGCCAGAAGCTGTTAAGTCATGCTGGTCACACGATCCAGAAATCTGTCTGTGGACAAACACCAGCTCTCTTGGCCTGAGAGCGAGATGAGGGCCAAACCCCATAGTCGCCTTTGACTGGACTTAACCGTCCAGGGGCCCTTTACCTTTTT
Organism: Podarcis liolepis; assembly: GCF_965112155.1. NCBI lineage: Eukaryota > Metazoa > Chordata > Lepidosauria > Squamata > Lacertidae > Podarcis > Podarcis liolepis. The sequence goes on along the minus strand of NC_139558.1, from coordinate 33,505,909 downwards.
TACCTAAGATAACTTTTAAATGACTATTCCTGTTAAATACAGCAGGAACAACTCGCAACCAGCTAATACAAATGCCATCCTGGAGTTCCCTTTCTCCATTTAACGGCTTCAATAAATAACAGCTTGTAAAGTTTAGGTACTGCAAGTCATCCACCAGGTCATATGAGGACACAAGCCTATGGATTTTCCTCTGGCTTGTTTTCAAAGGTGACCTTACACAGGCCATTCCTTTCACTATACATTCTTGCTGGCACTAAAACCCATATTTAACCTGACAGAATGTGGCAAGATGATGATTGCCAGCTAACCCACGGCTGCAATTCTACCCACATCTACTTGGGAGGAAGACCTGTGGAGCTCCATGGGATATGCTTCTAAGTAACAATAGGACAGAACTGTCAGCAAGAGATAAAGTACAAGCTCAGTAGTAAATAAACTTGGGGGATAAAAATGAATGCTTAAATATCAACATCGGTCTATCTTTCTCCATTTATATTTTTAACATGCATAATATTATTATTAGCATTCAAACCATAATAATAAGATTCTGCTAGCCACCATCTACTGCGTGTCAGGAACCTGCCCACGTTCTGTGATAAGTTTTATATATAAGCTAAGGTTTCCAGAAAGCCCCTTGCTAAGCTCCCCTCTGCGTGCATCTCAGGGTGACACCATATGAAGAGCCTCACATAATGTCTTCCTAGAAATAATGTATTTCCTTCTTTCTGCAAAAGCCCTGTAACTTCCAGATGTGCTGTCCTCCTCTGCCACAATAATCTATATGATGCCGATTTCAAACTATAATGCAGTGCTCCACCAAAGCTTGAAACAGCATGAGCCACTTTATTTCTTCCAGGAATAAATGGGTAAGAGACATCGCTATATTAAGTGTTGGTCAGAACCCAAAACGTGTTAAATGAAAGTCCACATTCATGTGACAAGTTAGTTGTCTGAGGTAAATTTTGTGAACGGCCAAAACACTGCCCTGAGCAGTGTTGACACAGCTAGAAACTCAGATATATAAGCTAGACACCAAATGGCTCCTTGAACCAGGATTACTGTGGCAAAAATTGAATGCCTAGTTGCCATTTGGGGACCACATGGCTCGAAAGTCATATTTTTCAATACAACTTTTCAGTTCCTGAAATTCGTTCTGATTATGCAGAAAAAATATAACAGATAGAGTTCTACAGGTTGTACTGCTAGTGTGTGAAAACAGTCAAGATCCAAGGATCCCTAGGCATGCCCCTCTAGATGGTGGAGATGTCAGGCGCCATCTTAGTGCCCGTGCATCTTCACTTTGTCACAAGCCAGGTGCAAAATGTGCCTGGCAATTTTTGAAAGCTGGTGGAAGCTGACCCATAGAGCAAATGGGGCACTATGCCATCAGCCTTAGCCCTGCCCTAGCTCAGCCTTTCGTTGACAGCGTTGGGTCTCCCTGCCTTGGAATCTACCAGCCCCCAAGAGCACCAGGCACCACTGGGACACAAGGACCTCAAGCATAATTGTCAGCATTCACTGACCTGCATGTCTAAAACTTGGGAAGGAGAGTGATAGATTAATATATGCACACTTCTTGGAGATTATCTTATCTTATTGCATTCTGCATGTTGTGCACACTTCGTGGAGATTATCTTATTGCATTTTGCATGTTGTTTTGAGCCGCTTTGAGCATGAGGAGAAGGAGTACAAATAACGGTGATCACTCTCTTGTATGAATGTCAACATTTCTGAACGGCCGGGGTGATTTTATTGATCCGGCGAATTTCATTTCTTCCCCTCGCTGGCTCCCCACTGCCAGGCCCCTCACCCCACCTCGCCTGCCTCCGCCCCGCGGCACGGAGCTGCCCTGCCGCTCAAAACCAGACGAGAAACCTGGGCATGGCAAGGACAAGGCCACGCGGTGGCGAAGCCGATGCCTCTCGTGACATGGCCGCTGACGCGGAAGGCCCCTCCCCTCCCCTGCCTCCCTCTTTCTATGATCCGAGGTCCTTGCAGAGCGGCCGAGCACGCCAGAGAAACAGAGACACAGAGACAGAGCGCCTAGCAGCGCTGCCCCGCGCGCGGTGCATGCTGGGCCACCCCTCCCTCCCCGCCAGTCCTCCGAAGCTGCGCCGCGCTTGACACCCGTGCCTCTGGTCTTTTCTTTCCCCCCCTTCTTCTCTCCCCACTCCTCCTCCCTGCCCCCGCCCGGCCGCTCTCTCTCTTTCTCTCTCTCTCGTAATTCCCTCTCTCCCAACATGGTGGTGCTGGGCTCCGGGTGACCCCGAGCGGGGGGAGAGGGCGGAGGCGCAGCGCGGAGGCCCCTGCTCAGCCATCGCCGACCATCTCGACAGCCGCGCGCACGCCTAGAGCGCCTAGGCGGCCTTCCCCTTTTCCCACTCAGCTCTCAGGCAGGCCTAGCCGGGCCGGGCCGGGCCTAGCGCCTTCCCCTTCCTTCACAGCCCTCAGCGGCGGCGGCGGCTACCACCACCACCCTGCGCGCTCCGGCACAGCGGCCTAGGCCAGGCGGCGGAGGCCAGGCGGCGACGCGGAAGAGGAGGGGCGGCAGCGGCGTCTCGCTGTCAGGGGGCAGCCCGGCCTGCTTGCAAGCGGCGCCTGCTGGGCCCAAGGCGGGAAGCGGCAGCGCCAGGTGAGTGTCAGGGGGGAGGAAGGGCGGCCTCTCCCCGCTCCGGGCACTTGGTCCCCCTTCGCAGCCCCCCGGGTGGGGGGGGGTCGTGGGATTGAGAAGGCCGCCCCTTCCCTTCCCCAGCCGCACTTTTCGCCCTTGTGCGGGGAAGCGAGGGAGGAGAGGCGGGCGGGGAAGCGCCGATCACAGCTTCTCCAAGGGCTGGTTCTCTGTTTTTATTTTTTGCCCAGGTGTGTTTTTTCTGCAATAGTGTGAGGGGAGGCAGCGGGGGGTTTTTTTTGGGGGGGGGAGCGCTAAAGTACCGGCTGCTCCGTGTCTGCAGCCCCCGGGCGCGCGTATCGGGAGCCGGGCCTGGCTGCGCATCGTAAGTGCTGCCGCCGCCGCCCGCCCGCCCCAGACAAAACACGCTTATCAAGGCCTTAAGACGGGAAAGTTGCCTCCTCGAGTGGGGCCAAAGGTCTGATAAGCCCGCCGCCTTGTTCCCCCAGCAGTGGACTCTGCTATTATTTTATATTACATACATATATTAATATATGATATTATATAGGTGGGGTGTGTATTATTCCGTTGCTGCTGTTGGCCTGATCTAACCTGCTTTTTCCTTTGTTCATCCTCCTGCGAGCAGGCTTCAGTCAAACGTTTGCATGCAACATTTGTCCCTAAGAGTTAGGAGCGGGACTCCCGGTCCACGTGGGTAGCATGTCTGTTGGCTCTTCTGGTTGTGTGTAGTTGCCATCGAACTGAATTATGTGGCGGCTGTTGTGTAGCTTGACGGTTTCTGAGTAGAATTAGAAATCAGAAATTTGCACACTTTCCCCACAAGGTTTTGTTTCATTTTTTAAATTGGGTGACTAGAAGCCACATTTCCGTCCCTTAGTTTAATCGGATAATTGTTGCTGTCTGTTTCACCTCTTTGTCACTACTTACTATCCTAGGCTTGATGCAGGTGCCTAAACTGAAATTGTAACTGTTCCTCATGTAAACAAATACTCCATAACAAATGTTTACATTTAAAGTTGCATTGGATTCAGATTTGGGCTTCTGCAGTGGCAGTTCTGTTACTTCTGAAAATTTCCCAGCTAGAAAGCAGGACCTTAGCTCAGGTAACCTCTATGCAAGGCAGTATATATGGTCAGTAAAGGGACTTATTTTCCATGTTCTGTAAAAATGATGATCAGAAGTAAGAGGATGACTGACGTTTAAAATACATCTCTTCTAAACATGTGGAAAATGTGAACATAATTTTAGAGCACGTTCAAGCATCGCAAAATCAACCTCAGGTTAACTCCAGCACCACTTTGCTGCTGTGTGCTAGACGAGTGGCTGGGAGCCTCCAGTCCATGGATCTGATAGGCCCACTGAGCCTCAAAATGTTGGCCCACCAAGCTATTTTTGGTGAGCCACATGCACCTTTCCCATGTCTGACTTATACATCCTTTCTTTGCAGTTCTTGCCACAGCTACTTCTTCCTTTGCAGCTGCAGCTTGAATTCAGTCTGATGCAGAAAGAATTGGGAGCACAAGAGTGTGCACCATTTTGTCCTTTGCTGCTGTGGATTGAAGGTACAATCACCTGACACCATATGACAGCTGACTGACAGGTGGGCAGTCCCGCCCACTTGTCAAAGTGGTTCATGAACTGCTGGATATGTATGCATCCAGCTGTCTGATCCAGTTGCATGCCCCTGTGCTAGTTTTTTAAAAGTCCAAATGCGCTTAGTAAAACTGTACAAGTTAGGTTGAGGAACAAGTCTGACAGTGAAATAAACCCATACTAGATATTTATTTGACTGGAGTAGAAAAAGTACACCAAGCTGGTGCTAATGATGTATGTGAGATATTATAGTTAACTTAAAGCTAAAGAAATTTTCTGCTCACAGTTTTTATACCATGAATGTGTCACAGGTGTGGATTTTAGTGGCAGTGTTTGCTGAATCTGATGACTGCAACCCCTAAACTTAGTCCAGGGTTTTTGATTAAGGGACGGAAATTCTTACAGCCACTTCTTTTCCTTCAGCTGTCTCGGTGTAGGCACGCCAATCTCAACTATTGAGATATTCTTGGGAGGTTGAGGGTGATGAATGTGCACTCTTTGTTGAATAACTCTGGGAGGGAACGTGTGGCTTGCATCCATCCCTAGTACAGTCATACCTCAGGTAACAGACGCCTCAGGTTGCGTTTTTTGGGGTTACGGACCCGCCGAAACCCGGAAGTACCGGAACAGGTTACTTCCGCCAAATCGCAACCTGCGCATGCACAGGCGTGGTGCTGCGGGTTGCGAACATGCATCCCGCATGGATCACGTTCGCAACCTGAGCGTCCACTGTATTCTTCACTAAGGATAGAATCTACACTACCATCATTGGATGTTGTAATTTAGCTTGGATGACCCCTCCATTGTAGCAAAAAGGATTAACTGTATGATCAGGAGGGGTTCTGAAGTAGGAGGGAGTTAAAAATAAGCCTGGTCCATAGTCCATTTGGTGACCCGTTTTCATCTTGTATGTATTGCCCTGATTCTGGCAGACTTCAAAATAGTAATACCCAAGTGGGACCTTAAAGCAGAGAACACTTGCTAAAGTGAGAGCAGTTTTCTCCAGCAAAGGAGATATGTGTGCATAAGTGGATGCAAGTACTTGTTGAAGGTATAAAATGCATGGGATATGTATTCTGATTCAGGGGTTGCTACTACATGCGACACAAGCAACTAGAGCTGGATTGGGGATATAATATTATCTTCACATTTCAAAATACTTAAGGCAATATATATTTGTGGGTGTTATTCTAAGCACAGCAACTATAAAGGAAATTGTTCTATAGTCTGATATCCACATGTTAGAAAAAAATATCTAGTGCAACTAGTTCCTTTGCTGTGAAAGAGCCCTAAACGTCTTTTCAGATGCCTTTGCTGTAAGGCTTTTCTCCATTCCCATCATATCTCTCCCCTCCTTTTTATTGTTGGCTCATCATCCCTGGCTTGTTGGAGCTGATGGGAGCTTAAGTTAAGCAACAAACTGAGAGCTAAATGTTCCCGACTCTTGATATACAAGATAGAGCCATACATGAGCATGAGATGATCAGTGATCTGAAGTGGGGAGCCTCTGTGAATAGAGGATCCCTGCTGCTTTAGATCATCATGCTCTCACACATGTAGGGTCCCAAACTGTTTACAAACGATATACACACCCCCTTCTAGTGTGTGTTATTTACATATTAGGCAATCAAAACACCTGAAAAGGGCTTATCACAGTCAAATTCTGTTAAACTTTCCTGACTGTGGCTGTGATCGCACATAACACTAAAACAAGCCACAAATTTTCTAGCAGATGAGCGAACAAGCCATGGCTTCTTTCTCCATAACTTGGTTTGTTTTCCAGCTGCTCTTGCCACATGCCTTTGTAGCTTGGCAAGCAGCTAGTTACGACAGCCAAACAAATCATGGTTAAGCAACTCTGTTGGGCTTTGAGAGGATGACAAACCATAGTTAAAACAAGCCATAGTTTGCTGTGCTGGTTTCACATATTAAAACAAAACCACAGAGTAAATGGTGTAGCATTATGTGCAAACTAGGCTGTTACTGGAAGCTGCAGAAACATATAGGCTTGGTTTTGTTTTATGTATAGAAAAATTGAGATTGGTACAAAATGTTAGACAATTTCTGAACTCCTGTGTTTCCTTAATAAGTTTGTGTGACATAGGGTTTAATTGTTTTCTCTGCTGGGTTTTTTTAAAAAAACATAGTTGGATTTTAACTTTATTTTCAGGGCTAAGGTATCCAGTATGCCATTTTTATTTAGAAAAGTTTATCTGGTTTTATCTTAGACGCAAAGCAGTTTAGAGTAAATATGCAGAATAATGCAAATAATATTTCTGTTGTAAATTAAGTTCTTCAGTCTCCTCCTGGTGTTTTGTGTATCTATGTGCAGTTTTGCCTACAAATGTGCTGTCTGCTTCATTTGCTGATGTTTGAGTGTTCTAGAGAAACGCCATTAGGCAGTTACCCACTAGAATGAATGTTCTGCTAATAGGAACATAATCTATGCGAACGTAATCCATGCGGGAGGCACGTTCGCAACCCACAGCGCCGTGTCTGCACACACGCGGGTTGCAATTTGGCGCTTCTGCGCAAAGCGCTATTTAGCATTTCTGCGCAAGCACCAAAACCCAGAAGTAACCCGTTCCAGTACTTCTGGGTTTCGGTGCGTCTGTAACTCGAAAATGCACAACCTGAAGCGTCTGTAACCCGAGGTATGACTGTATAAGCCAAATGGCTCCTTAAATCAGGGTTACACTTGCCAAAACGGTATGTCTAGTTGCCATTTTGGGGACCAGCCAACTCAGAAGTTGTATTTTTCAATACGACTTTTTGGTTCCTGAAATACGTTCTGATTATGCAGATAAAATGTCATGGGTAGAATTCTACAAGGATGTGTTGTTAGTGTGTGAAAACGGACAAGATCCAAAATCTCTCTGGCCTGTCCTCAGATGTCTATAATCAATTTAATTCTAAATTGAACAATTCGCCTATTACTCTCCCTTCTCTTCTGCTTACCACCAGGAGAAATTTCCTAGGTGGTGACACGGTAGTACCCTGTTTGTGGGATGTCCTTCACTTAGACATGTGACTGGTGCCAATAACAAGTCAAAACATGCCTATTTGCCCGGGCATTTTAGGGTTTTTTGTTCCTGAGTGATCAACTTGCTGGGTTTCCTCCTGTGTGAATTTCATTACTCTTACGCTTTATTTCTAAAGTTTGTAAAACTGCAACTTATTCTTCCAGGTAGCTTTCAGGTATAATACTTCAGCGTTGCAGTGGGATAATTGAAGAGTTAAATCTAATCCCTCATTGACAATACTGTATTTTTCCTAAACTGTGCTGTATACTAATTGGCTAATGTAGTTGCTTAGTCATATTTGCTGTAAATGAATAGAGCACTATATGGAAGGTTAGACTTTGTATCCAGGTTGCTTCTTTCTGTTTTACTTCCACTCCTCTATATTGCCTAACTATTGCCTTGTGAACCCCAGAAACATAAAGCAGCAAACAACCCCAAACTTGTGCTCACTCTTTTTAGAATTGTAATTTTTCCTGGGGTCTTGTGACGAAGCCTGTGATATACATTTTCTAAATAAATATGGACATTTTTTTACCCATATGTCTTTGGCCACATTTGCACATCCGGCTAAACCACGAAATGCAAAAACTAAAGCAAGCCCAACCAATCCTTAGATGCGCGTGTCCTGTCCTCTCATGCAACTGGAAGGAGAAGCTTTTGCTTTCATTTCCCCTTAAACTGTGCTTGTCATTTTGTCTGAAACTGGGAGCATATTTTATCACTAACTGTGGTCCTTTTCAGTATAAGCTGACTTAATAACTGATGGTTTGAAATTGGCTTACTTTGAAACGGACCATAGTTGGTGTTAAACCACAGTCCTGGGTTAAACCAGAATGACAAGTTGAGTTTAATGGAAACTGAAAGTAAATGCCTCTGAAGTTGTTGTTCTGGTTACACAGGGGAGCGTGGGAGAACCACATGATTTGAAACATGCACAGGGTTATTCCGATTCATGCATATTGTGGCGAGCCTTAGTTTAGTGTGACATGAGAATGTGGCCTTTGTTTAAAAAGCTAAGCCCTCCAAACTTCCTAGAAGCTGGGGTTGGTTAGGGCAAAGCAATTTATTTTTCTAAAAGGAAATGTACTGTGACCGGTGTGGTGTGGCGGAGCCCCTGGCCCAACATCTAGGCTGGACTGAGCAAGGCATTGGTGTGCCTGGGGCTGCGCAGATACACCAGCAGAGCCAATCCAGCATTCCTGCTCATGCATCTGTACAGCTTCAACTTCCCTCCCCCCCCCCTCCAGGTAGGCCACAGAGATGCCCTAGCCGGTATTGTGTACTTGTTTATAAATGTTCATACTGAGATCTGAGCGAAATCACTGTAAAAATAGGAAAATGCAAGTTCACTCAGTTAGGTATACAGTGGTACCTCTGATTAAGATCTTAATTTGTTTCGGAGGTCTGTTCTTAACCTGAAACTGTTCTTAACCTGAGGTACCACTTTAGCTAATGGGGTCTTGCACCGCTGCCGCACGATTTCTGTTCTCATCCTGAAGCAAAGTTCTTAACCCGAGGTACTATTTCTGAGTTAGCGGAGTCTGTATTTTTTTTTAATGATATTTATTAAGTTTTCAAAGAAAAAAAATTACATAGATAAAAAGAATAGAAGAGAAGACAAAAATAAAAATAAAAAAAGAAAAATGCAAAATACAGAAAAAAGATTTAAAAAAAATTAAAAAGGAAACACATCAATCTTTTCATATCATATATTCATATCCTTACTTCCCTGACCTCCTCACACCTCCCTTTTTTGTATTCCATTTATTTGTATTCCATTTATTTGTATTCCATTTATTAATTCAGCAATTTCTTTCCCTCTTTGTTTTTATCTTAATCCTTTAACTTAATATAATATAACTTTGAGTTCTACCTGTTAATAACCCATTTTTCATACACCTTTATAACATTGCTGCTTAAACCACTTAACTTCATTCTGACATCATTCTAGCATTCATTAATTTTGCAATATTTCTGTAAATAGTCTTTAAATTTCTTCCAATCTTCTTCCACCGACTCTTTTCCCTGGTCTCGGATTCTGCCAGTCATTTCCGCCAGTTCCATGTAGTCCAAGCGGAGTCTGTAACCTGAAGCGTCTATAACCCGAGGTACCACTGTACTTGATGATGATCTAGTGAGGAAGAAGATAGTATTTTCTCTCTCTTTTAACAAGGGCTCATTTGTCATTTGCATAACAAACATATAATCAAAAAGAAAACTCAACCTCAAAATCAGACAAGTTTTATAAAACATTGTTCACCTTTATTTCGTACAAAGAACTTTGCTATGAATTAGAGTCAGATCATTGGTCTATCTGACTCAGTATAGTCTCCTGGCAGTGACTCTGCTAGGTTTCAGAGAGGGGTCTCTCACAGCCATACCCACAGATACTGGGATTGAACCTGGAATCTTTTGAATGCAAAGCATGTGCTCTGCAACCACTGAGCTATAACCCTTTGTTGTAGTTACTTTAAGCTACGGTTTAATGTGAACAAGCAGCATGCTGGCAGAAGCTGCTGAAATTGCAGGCAGTTTGATTCTCTCCCACTCCTGCTACTGTCAGGAAACAAAGCATGGTCTGACTTGTTGTATCATCCGAATCTAAGCTCATGGTTTGTTTCTGTTCAAACAAACCATGAGCAGAAGCATGCCGGTTCTTCACAGGAAACCAGGGAATTTTGTCTCTGTTTTAATGTGATGTGAACCAGGCCAGTGTTCATGATAAGTGACCATTTTTCTTGTTTTAAGAAATTATAAACACCGGCGTAACATTCTTGGTTCTACATTTAATTTTAAGCAGGCTGTTTTTAGAAAATAAGAAACTTTCAGTACTTAAAAACCATTTACAAGAGTAAAAATCCAATTCATTTTTTTAGATGTGTGGGTTTTTTTACAATCATTTTTATTTATCCTGAGTGCAGTAAATAGTACAGCACAAATGAACATCTAAAAGAGCATCATGTAGATTTTATGCATTAGGCGATCTTAATCTTTATATAACTGATTAAAAAAACTGAAGTAAGATATTGTATTCTAGGTCCGCAGCCAATTGAAGGCCGTTTGGCAACGTGCAAGAGCAACCTGCTGAAGTACTGGAAGAACATGGTATGTAGAATCTTAGATATTGTGTTCTTTTCAGCAGAAATAATTTCTCTTAATAAAACAGCTTTACGGAGAACAAATTTATGAAAGAAAACAATATTTATGAAGATATTATAAAGCGCTGAATATTTGAGTACTTGATTGCCATATCATGTGCTATGGTCTTTTGAAAATTTGCAGTTTCCATTAATTAGCAGGCTAACCATATGAATGATGTAGCCTGCATGTTGCTCCACAAACCAAGAATAACTTGTCTACTGTATGCTAGTTGCTTGTGGAAAGAATATAAATTGGATCAGCTTTTGTCTTACCTTAAGTGCTGAATGAACTTTTAGTATGCATAATGAATGGCATACCTTTTGTAAGTGTGAACATTTTTGACGGCTCATCTGGTATTATTCTGTTCCAGTGTCACCTTTTTGTCAATTGGCTAAATGTCAAAAATCTCATGTTGCTACCACGTTCCTGGAAACAGTCCTAATTCACTTTATTTTAACATCTTATATTAAGTAACCAGTTTTAGTCTGGTTACCACAAAGCAAGCTAGTTTTAACTGCACTCTGATTTTATTGTTGCATGATGAAATACATGCTGAAATTCAGACATGCTGCTTGCTGTTGGTGGGGTTTTAAAATATCCAGTACAACAGCAGCTTTTAATTTGGTATAGTAGGAATCATGAAGTCTTACCAAATTATTTCCTTTGTGCACTAGTTTTTGAACAAGAGAAATAAAATAAGACACCTAAATAGAGAGCAAGACAGTTATATCTCCTTTACAGGGTTGCATTTTCCATATTGAAAACCTGTTTGTAGGTGCCCCTTCCAGCCCACTCCCAACCAAAATGAATAGGCAGCCTTTGCAAGCGAATGCTGTTTGCAGACAGTAAATTACTGGTGGTCTTAACTGTGAAAATTGTACTTTGCGCCCAATATCAGCTATTATGTGAAAGGAAAATTATGTTGGAATGACACTGATTATGAAAGCTGACTTCTAGCTGAATTTGCTTTTAAACTGTTCTTTGTTATGCTGCTTTCACATGCATAATCTGTCAGTTCTTGGATGATTTCTGAGATCGAAACCTCGGGTGGCAGCCAGTGACTGCTCAGCTACACTTGCACTCACAGCATCTCTGGGTCAGCCCACCTGCTTTGCTGTCCAGAAAGTTGCTCCCAACTTTAATAAGATGGGCAAGGTTGATCACTATTGACCATGCATTCATTCCTTGCACAATTTCATTTTGAACACTCAGCTTGAGATTTGGAGGTGTGTGTTGCATGCCTCTTATTTTAGGTCCCTAGTTGACTTTTTGTGTTATGTAATTGGAGAGCGGAAATTCGTATAACAATAGGGCCAGCTCTATCGAGATGATAGAACATAGGGCACAAGGCTCATGTGAGCACCATGTTCTCAAGCATAAATTCACCTCTTGGAAAATGTGTTCATCCGTAGAATAAAATAAGAGATGATGAAATTTGGCCTTTGGCCAAGGGATTCTGGCAGTTTTTAGTTTCATTAGTATATTTCATTGCGCCCCAAAGGCATCCCATTTTATACATAGAGAGCAGTCACTTACAGGGATTGCAAATTGGTAATAGCTATGAAGAAATAAACAGAAGTGTTTCTATTCTAGGATACTATAGGCAAAGAATAAATATGTTCTGGGACTAGGTCAGCTCAGCCAAACACTAGTACAGGGTTTCCCAAACTTGGGTCTCCAGCTGTTTTTGGACTACAACCAAAAGTACCCTATGGCAAATTGTCCTCCATAACAGGGATGGTATTGCTTTATCAATTAGGAGCATAGGAAGCTGCCTTATATTGAGTCACACCCTTGGCCCATCTAGCTTAGTACTGTCTTCACTGACTGGCAGCAGCTTTCTAGGTTTCAGCCACAGGACATTGCCAGCTTCCCCCGAGCTGGGAATTGGATGGCAATTTTAAGTGTTTTGTCTATCCTCCATTTTAAACTACCTCTAAGACAGTGTCTCCCAAACTTGGGTCTCCAGCTGTTTTCGGACTACAGTTCCCATCATCCTTGACCACTGGTCTTGCTACCTAGGGAAACACTGCTCTCTATCCATCTGCTCCGCTCTGTAAACGGGGTTCTGATGTGCATGGCTATCCTAAACCTGGGTGCAGACAGTGTTTCAGATTTCTGCAAAAAATGTTTATAGGGAGAGATCTAGTGCTGCACCAGTAGATGCAACAGAACTTCCTATTCCTCTCCTCCCCATTCCTGCCCCCCATCCCTATAAAGCAAATGGGGGACTGCAGGGGAAGAGAAAGGGAGTCTTAAGTCCAGTTTACACAAGAAGATGTCTGTTGTGCAAGCGGGACACCACATTTGGATATCACTCATACTTCAGAATATTCTTATTTGCCAAATGCTTTATAGTCAGATATGGAAAGAGTGAGTTGAGAAAATTTAGTGATTTTTTTTTCTCTTCAGGTTAAGGGTTTAAAATTTTGTACGTAAGAACAGATAAGATCAGATTATAGAATTAGGTAAGACATTAATTGGTTCCGTTTCAGCAATGGAAGTCTTCAGCTGGAGAGCAAAAAGCCAGTGGGTGGCCTCGGGGTGCTGTGGGTACGAGTGTTGCTGAATAATCACTGGCTGACAGCGACATGACAGAGTAGAAGATCAGCCTTACATCTTATACCAGAGAAGCCAGATCACAGGAGACAGTTGACAGGTAAAATTTTGAAATGGAAATGTCCACTACAAATGGGTTGCTGAAAAGAAGAGTCCAACCATTGTAAACTGCATTATTTTCATCCTGTGTTTTTCATTAGTTTGCATTGTGGGAAATTTTTAGAACAGTAGCTGTTAAACCTTGTCAAGGTCAACAGAAGCCGTCCGAAGGCCACTGCAAATCTCATGGAATTAAACCCCACGTTTCCACCAAGTAAACACTCAGCAGGAAAGTTCAGCCAGTCTCAGGTCTTTTGATACATACATTTGCAAGCACGTGTTTGTTGCGCTCACACTTCACATTTTTTTAGGCATAAATCTAAGATGCTTGACGTATACACTTAAAAATGTGATGTCTGAAGTGGTCCTGAGAGACTAGGACATTGGTGTGATAGGTGTTTCCTGTGAGAGGACTACTGGGATTCAAAAGTGCATTCTAAATAATAGGCAGTTACTCATTAATCACCCCATGTCATGGGGGGACAGGGTCCATACAGCTGTTCTTGCTGTAATTAGAAAGGAGTGGGTCAGCATTCTACCCACTAGCTGCCTCGTGATGTCTGCAAAAACAGGTCTGAGAAGGGATGAGAGGTTCTTGTATATAAAGAGCCATGGATGTAATAGGCTGTATTTTTTTCTTTGAATTTTTGGTGGCCACTAAAGCTGAATCTAGTGGTGAAGTACCTTGTGGTGGAATTACTAATTAATTGTAATAAAATTGTGACTGGTGTCCGTACTAAGTTTTACAAAGAAATGTGTTGTATAGTGGCCTCATCTCATAGGCTGAAGTGGGTGATGCCAGAAATACAGCCTTTACCAATATTAAAATAGACCTTCCGGCCATTCTATCCTGGGCCATCAAAGGCCAACCTATATAAAAGATAATATGCACTTCTAGGAAATGTATAGATTTGTCTTAGTGAGTCTCAAGGGCAAACCTGTAACCTGTAATTACAGGTTAGCCACCTCTGTACACTTCCTTACATTCCTAAGTTGACACATGAATAATGAAAGAGGACACTCTTAAAATTTCATAGTAATGCACAAGGCTGGAGATGGCCTCTGGGTATATTGGGGCATATCCTATTGTAGATCTTTTTTTTATCATGAACCACACCTTGAATTGATCCTGGAGGTCAATAGGGAACAAATGCAATCTCTAGATCTTTATTGTAACATGTTTTCTTATGACCTACATCAGAAAGCAGTTTTCGGAATTAACCTTAAACCAGCTTAATATTTTGAGCCATCGTTAAGGATGGTTCTTTCTAAAGTAATGCAGGGTAGTGGAATTGGTAGAAAGCTCTTCTAGGCACAGTTGCAATGCATAGCTCCAGGCATGACTTTAAGCCTGAGTGAAAGTGCATGGCTAAAGACTACCAGAAGTGGAAGTAAAAATATCTTCTCCATTCCACAAGGTTTTCTGGCCATCATCATTTCTGTCTTTCATGGATTTCGTTTCAATAGCCTGGCTTTAATGAACTGCCCAACTACGACTGGACTCTGGGAAATGTCTTGCATTGAATCTAGACAAATTCAAAAGTTGATTTGTAAAGGCTGGAACTTAGTTTTGGCAGCAGAATTATTATATATATTTGTGTTAAGATTTCTTGCAACACAAGAGTGTGTGTTGGCTAATGATCACAATTGTTCGTTTAATTGCCTATTTTGAAACATGAACTTGAGGATGTTTAACTAAGCCTAACTTTATTCATTTAGCACTATTAAGCCTATGCTTGGCCCAGCACAAGAGGACCAGCGACAACCTGTTTTTAATCAACAACACAAAATTGTGATCACCCCAATGTCACCGAATGGCCACAGCTTGTAAAAGGTAATTGTCATGAACTTTTTTTTAAAATGGTGTTTCAAATGCAAATAATGCTTTTTATGCTTCCATAACAGCTTAATTATTAGCAAGTAGTCTTTAGGAGGACACCATTGAGGCAAATACTTTTGAAGTGTCTATCCTTTCTTTATATTGCTCTGAATATCAGTGTTAATATTCTATAAAACGTTGTTGTCCCCCTGAGTTGTTATATAGGGGAGACTGTCTCTGGTTCAGTAATTGCCAGAAGCAGTCCACCACAGTCCAACCTTAGAAGAAAATGAAAGAATGCATAGATTTGAGGAGAGATCTTCATGGTATCTTGCTGACAATGCGTGCTCAATTTGGCTGAAACAATGATTTTGTTCCAGAAACTTGGTGAAATTGCCAAGTGCAGCAGACTTGCATGCCTTTGCTTTGTCTATCCTAGGAGTTACAGTGGAGGCAACTTCTTGCAGAATGGAGAAGTTCCTTTGAGTGGCATTGGAATTGAGCCACCATATAAAATTGCTAGCTCATGCTGCAGTGTTCAGATTAGTGGGTGGGTGTGTTGCGATCATGCTTTCTGCAGTGCTATTTGGGGCTGAAAACTTAGCACTTGTAACGAAATTTATTAAACAAAAGCAAACCTTTTGGTTTTGGCAGGGGTGAGCTAAATAATGATAACTTTGATGTTTTCTAAACTTCTTAAGCGTGTTATGTTTAATTTTAAAATGCTTTTGTTCAAATAAACAAATACATTCTACACTGCATTTATTTAATGGCTGCTAACCTACCTTTCAGAGAATTTGTCCTCTACAAGGCAGTTTTCAGCATCATGTAACAACACTGATACACTGAAATTCCATAATATTTTTTTTTTTTGAAAAGCAATAAAATGACATTTAAAAGATAGCAGATAAAACAGTGCCATAAATTTTTTCAAATGCTGGCTAGAAGAAAGAAGAGATAAAAATATTTTCCTGGGGAGGGTATTCTACAAATGCAAAATCATCACAGAAAGGGCTGTGCCCTTGTAGAAAACCAGCACTGTTGTAGAATAAAGTTTTAACAAGCACAGAACTTTGGATATCTGAACAACCTAAAAAACTCCTTTATACTTACTAATAATACAACACTGTCAGCTGAGCTTCTGGAAATCTTAGAAACATAGGCTTGTTGGAATCTCGAAACATACCAAGGCCACTTTTTAATATAGCACAAGGATTAATATAGCTCAGCTGAGCTGGTACTGGCAAAATAATGATAAGAAAGTGACAAATTATTGGGACAGCTAAAAATGCGGAAGTATTGTAAACAATGGTTTTTATGAAGCATTTGATGTGAGAATAGAAAGTACTATGTAAAAGAGGTGTACAATATGTAAAAGTTGATAATTGCAAAAGTAGACAACTTTGAGTATATGATGAGCAGCTTATATCTGTTCTTGTATTGCTGTAAGCAGCCTTAACCTATAGGTACCGTATTTTTCGCTCTATAACACGCACCCAACCATAACACGCACATAGGTTTTAGAGGAGGAAAATCTGTAGGCATGCCACCCGTAGGCATTTCCTCCATAACATGCACAGACATTTCCCCTTACTTTCTAGGAGGAAAAAAGTGAGTGTTATGGTGCAAAAAATACGGTAACTTTGATTTGAAATCAGTAGGACTCTAGAAAGTAAGGGAAAATGCCTGTGCGTGTTACGGAGTGAATGCACTCGACCGGAGCCATGGCTGAGTCAAGCAAAGCGGGAGCCGCTTGCAGGGCTTCTGTCCCACTTTGCATGGCTTTAGCTTTGCTTGCTTTACAGCCAGGAGGAGGGGGAGGAGCTGAGGAGGAGGGAGGGAAGGAGAGCCATGGCAGCAAAGCGGGTAGCAGCCGCTTACATGGGAGGAGGGATAGACGGGAGCCATAGCGAGCCGGAAAAAGCGCCGCGTAGCCAGCAACAGCTGCTGCAGCCTCAGCTAGCAAAGGTCCGTGCGCTCTCTAAACGGAGCAATGAGGCTGCAGAGGGACGGCAGGGCACAGGAGGGCTCTGAGCCACGAGCGCAGTGAAAACCAGTAAAAAAGTTTTTAAAAAGGCTGCTGGGGACAGGAGGGCACGGGATGAGGGAGAGGGGGAAATTACGATTCTCCCAGCGTCTCAGCTGATCCGCTGAGCAGGACTTGGGTTGCAGGGGATTTGCCATTAGCTGTGTAAAGCAGCAAAGAGGGAGAGAAGGAGCAAAGCGGGAGACGAAAGGAGCTGCTTACACTGCTGTAAGTGGCTGCTGTCCGGTTGGCTCCTTTAAAGCAACAGTGCTCTTTCCCTCCCTTCTCCCCGCTCAGCTCGCCGAAAAGCTCCTTCTCCACACACCCCATGCGTGTTCCTTCTCCCCTTAAACCCCTCTTCTGCATTATTAGCAGCATCCTTCTCCACACACCCCACGCATGTTCCTTCTCCCCTTAGACCCCTCTTCTGCATTATTAGCCGCATCCTTCTCCACACACCCCACGTGTGTTCCTTCTCCCCTTAGACCCCTCTTCTGCATTATTAGCCGCATCCTTCTCCACACACCCCACGTGTGTTCCTTCTCCCCTTAGACCCCTCTTCTGCATTATTAGCCGCATCCTTCTCCACACACCCCACGTGTGTTCCTTCTCCCCTTAGACCCCTCTTCTGCATTATTAGCCACATCCTTCTCCGCACACCCCACGCGTGTTCCTTCTCCCCTTAAACCCCTCTTCTGCATTATTAGCCGCATCCTTCTCCACACACCCCACGTGTGCTCCTTCTTCCCTTAAACCCCTCTTCTGCATTATTAGCATCCTTGTCCCTTGAATGCTTTTCCTTTGCTCCCCACTTAAAACGTAGTTACAAAGCACGGATCCACATGGATTCTCAGGGTTTTTGCACTGGGTCACCCCAAGTTCACCATCAGATCACATAGCATATCCATGGCTACAGCCTGCACCAAAAACCACACACACACCCACTGTTTCATGGGGCTGCAATGGCGCAAAAACGTGGTTACAAAGCATGGATCCACATGGATCCTCAGGATTTTTGCATTGGGCTACCCCAAACTCACCGTCAGATCACATCTGTGGCCACAGCATGAACCACAAAAATCATACATCCACTGTTTCGTTTAGAATATTTTTTTCTTGTTTTCCTCCTCTAAAAACTATGTGCGTGTTATGGTCAGGTGCGTGTTATAGAGCGAAAAAGACGGTATGTTATTGGTATTAATGAATCACATAATATGCTAGTTGTATCACTTTTCCTCTTAGCTGCATACGAAATGCTCACATTTTTATTTAAACCTTTACAGATCACCAGGAGAACCTCACTCTGAAAATATTGAAGCTAGCCGAATGTAAGTATAACGAGCATATCAAAAGAGTGCATTTGGTATATTTTGTGTGAAACCCAGATGCAACATCAGAGTTGCATTACCTCCATTCTTCAGCAGCTACCTTTAAGTTGTACTTGAGAAAAATTATTCATTGTTCACTTCTTCAACATGATGGTTTGCCCAGATTAGGTACATTGAGAACACGATCATTTGCCTAGATTAGGTATGTTGAAATCAATGGGAAATCACGTTAGTCATGACTTGACTTTTGCTACTTATTTCAGTGGAATCCAAGTGCAGCTAACTTGGCAAGGATCCAATCCATAGATCTCTTTGATGTTTTTGCTATGACAGTTCCTAGAGCCAATAACGCAAGCTGCTCCTAAAGGTGAATTACAGCTCGCTGCCTTGGCAGGTAAACTGTGCCAGTGAAAAATGTCACATCACCCACCATGTGCTCATTCTGTATGGGAATATAAATGACTGCTCTGGATCACAACCAGAGGCTTCTTCAACTTTTATTATATACAACTAAAATTAAGCAGTGTCCAATTGTTTAGTGCTACAGAAAATACTAGGTCAGGCTCATGAGTAGAAAAGGTACTGCTCTAACTACCAGACTTTGTAATTTCTGCTTCTTGTTATTTCAGTGTTTCTGGTTTATGATACCTGGTTTATATCCTGTGTGGCTTTTTTGTGGTGATTTATATATTTTATGTTTTGTAATGGACCACATTGGAAATCTTTGGGTTGAAAGGCAGGCTATACATTGTCATACTAGTATTAATAACTGTAAATAATTTGCTTCATTATACTTGTGCTTTTCATATTATTATAACTTGAAATAATCTAATTTTTGAAGCTACAGCTGCAATTTAATTCCATCATATTTATTAGATCAAAATAATTTAACTCAGATTCTTTTATTTGCCAACGGCTCAACTAACTGCTAATATGGAGTTAAACTGTTTGTAAGTGGGCAAAATCCATTCATTAGTCTAGATAATACTTAAAAGAAGAAAGCAATTAACGCTCTTCCTGCTCTAACAGATTTGATAGGGTGGAAACAACTGATGTCAAATATTGTTGATGTGTAACTTGGTTAGAAGAGGACCAAGGGGGAAATGAGTCAAAATATCAGGCATTTTTAACCAGCTTCCTCTGAGAACCTTACTTTGCTTTTTTGTTTACTGTGACGTTCAGAGCTAGAGGGAGTACCAAAGCTGGTTTGCATGTAACACTAAACCATGGTTATGTATGTACAGAAGCAGGAAAGATCCCAAGTGAGGCTACAAGTTTGCAGAATCCTCTCTCACAGCTAGAAGGACTTCACTAGTCTTTACTTTGTTACTTCTAATTCCGGCTTGTGTATGAACCAGAGATCCAGGATTATAACTAATCAGTTATACAAGCCAGTTTCATAATCCATGATTTGAAGCTGGCTTGCTCTGTAACTGACCAAAGTTCATTTAAACCACAATCTCTGATTCTCACATAACAACAAGGTCGGACTGTGGAAATGAAAAGAAAGTGCTGGCAAAGTCATTCTCCTAACTGTATGAGATACATATGAGTCCAAGGCTTTGCTTTGGGCTCATTGACACAGCACTAAACCATGGTTTAGTATTAATATGTAACTAAACTCATGGTGATTGTGACACTTAACTCTGTCTAACACTGGTTGATGAGTTAGATTTCAGTTATTCCCAATTTATGCATTTGAAGAATGATAATAAAATACTTGTGAAACCTAAGAATACTAATGTTAGTAAAAGAATTGTCAGGCCCATAGTATATTGTATTTAATTGCCAGTGCGTGCATTCCCATAAAATTTGACAACATATTTGTTTCCTTTGCTGTCTTCCGAAAACGGTTCTTCCAGTATATAGAGTAGCATCTGTTCCTTTTACATTAAAACAAGATATTAAAAAAAACAAAGAAGCAGACCCAGCAACCACAAACAAAACCACAAAATAAGTTTCCGTCACGTGCCACCAAAAGCTGGAGACAAAATTATTGTTTTGCTTGGCACCTAAAAAGTTACAACTCAGCGCCTCATTGGTATACCATGGAGTGATATTCCAAAAGTTGTGGGCCACAGTGGAAGAGGCCCTATCCACAATTAACCACCTGCTCTCATGATGGGAACACTCCGTAGAATAGCTCAATATATAGGCAGATTCAAACAAGATTGGGCAGTCTTTCAGATAATTAGTCCCAGGCCCCTTAGGGTTTTCAAGATCATAACTGTCCCAGTGAAAACTACTCAGAAGCAAACAGCCATAAGGTAATTGTGCAGTAATGATAATTGTCCTGAGTATTCCAGTTGCAATAGATATGTGGGATATAAATCATCTCAAGAATATCTGTACGTAATTACACATTCTATTTCACTTAGTTTATTTCCTTGTTTGTATGAAATTGTTAAAATAAATCTGTATAGCAGCCATCATTTGAAACAGAGGGCTTAGGCTAGTATTTCTTAGAACACAAACCCCCAATTCCTCTAGCAAAAAATTACTTCATGAATTTTGTGAGGATTCATACACTTAAAGGTTGTTTTTTATTTTGTTTTTTATTTGTTTTAAACTTCAAATACTTACAGCATGGCTAATATCAAATAATATTCTCTCCTTGGAATGTCCTTTGCATGCAAAGTCTTGTTATTAGGTCTATATCATAAAGTTCTGCATGGAGTAGTTCTGGAAGCTTTTATTTGGGCATTAAAATAATTCCAAATAAAATTGAGAATTTGTGTTTTGGAGTTCACTTATATATTCTTAGCCTAAGTAAAGGTAAAGGGACCCCTGACCATTAGGTCCAGTCGTGGCCGACTCTGGGGTTGCGGCACTCATCTCGCTTTATTGGCTGAGGGAGCCAGCGTACAGCTTCCGGGTCATGTGGCCAGCATGACTAAGCCGCTTCTGGCGAACCAGAGCAGCGCATGGAAACGCCATTTACCTTCCCGCCAGAGCAGTACCTATTTATCTACTTGCACTTTGATGTGCTTTCGAACTGCTAGGTTGGCAGGAGCAGGGACCGAGCAACGGGGATTCGAACTGCCGACCTTCTGATCAGCAAGTCCTAGGCTCTGTGGTTTAGATCACAGCGCCACCCGCATCCCATTCTTAGCCTAGCACTATATTTTGAGACATAAGTTTTCATGAAATAATTTATTCAGACGTGTTCTATGTAAGAGATTTACAACTCCTGTAGTCTTGACTTCGATGGTGAATTGAAATGATCCCAATAATATTTTAACAATTTTATTTGAGACATAACTTCAGGTTTTTGCTCAGACTAGCAGAAATATTGAGCATTTCTGCTCCGTGTACTACCCAGCAAAACTGAAGCATTAAGAGATCAGCTATTGGAAACTCATCATTGAGTTCTTTAATCATCAGTTCTCATCATTGAGTCTCTAATTAACCATTGTTCCCTGTTTCATCCAAAGCAGGAAACTATGGTCACCAGTTTAAGAGCAAGCCAGGATCTTAAACCTTGATTTGAACTTGGCTTGACAATTACATATCCCTGTTAAAAACTGACAACTAGGGGGGGGAAATGTTTTAGTATAGTATGGCAGCATGGAATTACAATGTAGACAGATGTATTTGCATATGAGGCATGGAAGCCCAGCAGTTTTGCTAATAATGAGAGATGATGAGACTCATAGTCCATATCATTTGGAGAAGCCAAGTTATAGTCATACACTTACTGTACTAAATTTCTCCATTATTGTGAATTTCAATATACAGTCATATCTTGGGTTACAGACTTTTTGGGTTGCACGATTTCGGGTTGCGCACCACACCGAACCCGGAAGTACCGGAACTGGTTACTTCCAGGTTTCGGCGCATGCGCAGAAGTGCTAAATCACGCTTTGCGCATGTGCAGAAGCACCGAATCGCAACCCGGCCGTGGGCAGATGCGGCGCTGCAGGTTGCGGGCGCTGCGGGTTGCAGACGAGCTTCCCCCACGGATCACATTCACAACCCAAGCGTCCACTGTAATGAGAAGGAGTGCATATATATATGAGGAGCTTAGTAATTCTTGTAACTGAATGATTTGTTGGAACCAAACTCTGACAAGTATTGACCATAACCCTGTCCTAATTAAGTACTTTTGAAAGTTCTGTTGCTTAAATCTTTCCAGTTGAAAGTAATCACATTGAAATGCTGAGTTTGGGGAGGGTCTTTGCCCCAGACTTTGATAATCTACATTTTTTTAAAGAAACAGCAGACTAGTTTACACATTCACAAACTATACTGTGCATCAGACCTTTTATTATTATTATTATTATTATTATTATTATTATTATTATTATTATTTAGCAGGTGCATCTTGCATTTCAGGATCTCTTGATGTGCAATATCTCTTAAATTGAGAGAGATTACTTCAGAGCCTCACTAATCTGTGCTTTGCCGACCATTTGAATGAGCTTGTATATGAAAGCCATACTAATCCTTGTGCTTACTGTTTGGATGTTTGGTACAGGAAGCGAGCAGCTGCAAAGCATCTAATAGAACGCTACTACCATCAGTTAACTGAGGGCTGTGGAAATGAAGCCTGCACGAATGAATTTTGTGCTTCCTGTCCAACTTTCCTCCGTATGGATAACAATGCAGCAGCCATTAAAGCCCTCGAGCTTTATAAGATTAATGCAAAACTCTGTGATCCTCATCCCTCCAAGAAAGGAACAAGCTCAGCTTACCTAGAAAACAATTCCAAAGGTGCCCACAACAACTCCTGCACTGACAGAAAAATGAACAAAAAAGAAATGCAAGGCCCAAGAGATGACTTTAAAGGTAAGGCATTACCTTTAACACTGGCTGCCAATTTGCTTCAGGTCCAGTTTCAAGGTGTTAGCGGTAAGTCTTAAACAAGTGGAGACCTAGGCACTTGAAGGAGCATCTCTCTATACTAACCTGTCCGTGCATTAAGGGTAGCCAGTGAGGCATTTCTTTGCTGGTGCCCAGTGATGGAAAACCCTCCCTTCAGAAACAGGCACCCTGCTTTGTTGTCTGATAAAGAACCGATTATTCAGTCGGGCACGTCTGTTGCTTTATACTGTGTTCCATTTTGTGTTTTAAGATTAGTGCTGTTGGTTTATTTTATGTACCTTGTTTTTATTTGAAGAATCCTTGTTTTAAATGAATTACTTATACCGCCTTGAGATCAAGCAGTATAGGGCAGGCTATAAATATTTGAATAAATAAAATACAATAAAGTGGCTTGTTTCAACAAACCATGGTTAGGATTAACCACCATTTTAAATTCTGTTAACCTGGTTAATTGAAATCAAAAGTAAAAACTTTGCAGCACCCCCTTTACAGCTGTGCCAGAGCACAGTGGAGAGTTGTGAGACCAGGGGAATGGTTTATCGTGACGCTGAACACAGCCCTAGTTTCTAATTCAATCTTCCTTTGTCATAATAAAGTGCCAAAGTTGTTGTATGCCTGCTGAAGTTGGTAAATAGTGGGTCTCTTAATGCCTTCTGCTTAATACATAGATTTTAACCTAAATTCAACAGAGGTTTTCTGCTTTGTATTTAACATTGTAGATGTGACATTCTTAACAGAAGACAAAGTCTATGAAATCCTTGAGCTATGTAGAGAAAAAGAGGACTATTCACCTTTAATCCGTGTCATCGGGAGAGTATTTTCTAGCGCTGAAGCTTTGGTACAGAGCTTTCGAAAAGCCAAGCAGCATACTAAGGAAGAACTGAAATCTCTTCAAGGAAAGGATGAAGATAAGGATGAAGATGAAAAGGAAAAAGCTGCCTGTTCTTCTGCCATGGAAGAAGATTCGGTTGCACCATCATCTTCATCATCCAGAACAGGCGATGCCGCGCAGGGGGATAACAACCTACAAAAATTAGGCCCAGAAGAAGTGTCTGTAGACATTGATGCAGTCAGACGGGTCTACAATAGATTGCTTTCTAATGAAAAAATAGAATCTGCCTTTTTAAATGCACTTGTGTACTTGTCGCCCAATGTGGAATGTGACTTGACTTACCATAATGTGTACTCTCGAGATCCTAACTATCTCAACTTGTTTATTATCGTTATGGAAAATGGTAATCTTCACAGTCCTGAGTACCTGGAAATGGCGCTGCCATTGTTTTGCAAAGCAATGAGTAAGCTACCCCTGGCAGCTCAAGCAAAGCTGGTCAGATTGTGGTCAAAGTATAGCGCAGACCAGATCCGACGGATGATGGAAACGTTTCAACAACTTATAACCTACAAGGTCATAAGCAACGAGTTCAACAGTCGCAACTTAGTGAATGATGACGATGCCATTGTCGCTGCTTCAAAGTGCTTAAAAATGGTTTACTATGCAAATGTAGTGGGAGGGGATGTGGACACGGATCACAACGAGGAGGAAGACGAAGAGCCAATCCCAGAATCCAGTGAGCTAACGCTTCAGGAACTGCTGGGCGAGGAGAGAAGAAATAAAAAAGGACCCCGAGTAGACCCACTGGAAACGGAACTTGGTGTAAAAACTATAGATTGCCGAAAACCACTTATCCCCTTTGAAGAGTTTATCAATGAGCCACTGAATGACGTTCTAGAAATGGACAAAGATTACACCTTCTTCAAGGTAGAAACAGAAAACAAATTCTCCTTTATGACGTGCCCCTTTATATTGAATGCTGTTACGAAAAACCTGGGATTGTATTATGACAACAGAATCCGTATGTACAGTGAACGGCGCATCACCGTACTCTACAGTTTAGTTCAAGGACAGCAGTTAAATCCGTATTTGCGACTCAAAGTGAGACGGGATCACATCATAGATGATGCTCTTGTCCGGGTAAGTGGCGTATTGGTGTAAAAAGGTGTTTGACTGTCCATGTTTGAAAATAAAATAGCTAGAAGCCAGATTGTTATTATGTTATCGACTCAGGTTTCCTGGTTTCTGAAGTATTATAAGCACTAGTTGAGGTTACTGCTGCTTTGGGGGACTGATGTGTGGAGGAGTGGCCTGCCATGTACACAGGTTTGTTTCGTATCGTTCCCAGAATTACTCCTGGAAAAACATTTGAACCTATGTAAAACATGTATGGCTTTTCTTTTGCTAAAACCAAAAAGCCATCATGTTAGAATTTTAATCTCTGCACAAATGTTCCTGGAATATTTTGATTTGGCACACTGTGGCTTTTATCCACAGATGACCATTCAGAAAGAGTCTTGAGTTCTTGGAAGTTCATTGATGGATAATGGTACATTGCATGTTGTGACAGCGGTGGGGGGAGATTACACTGCTTTATTTCATGTGTGCATTTGATGGGGTGTATCACTTGGCAATACCCGTTTAACTATCAGTTTCCCCATAATCTGGCCACATTCATGGGCAATCGTCACGTGAAACAGTTTGTGATATAAAGCAGCAGTCAGGTACTCCAGCGTGTTAGCCTAATAAGCCCAGTAGGCCTCCCTCTTTGTCCTGTGAAGCCATTTTGACCAAGCCACACCTACCTTCTACACTCCTGTTGCAGGTAAGGCACAGGGCTTCACAAGCACTGGCGATCAGTGGAGGCATCCACACCTACAAAGCACTGTGCCTTGACCTGTGCAGTTTGATTTCAAACAACACAAGCAAATAAAGCACTTCACCCATCCCACCTTTCAGAATGTCACACAGAGCTATGGGGACCTAGGCATCCAGCCTGCCAGCTGGAAACTGTCCCTCGTCCCCGTCCCCCACAATTTAAAAAGAAAGAAGATAAAAATGAAAACACCACCTTCTGTAAAACTTATTAAAGCCTTTCCCTCCCTGTGTGTGAACTGATTGTTGTTGTTCCTTCCCAAAGACATCTCCCGCCTCCACGACATGCAGACGCATGTAGAATCATAGAGTTGAAAGGGACCGTAGTGATCATCCAATCCAACCCCCTACAATGTAGGAATCTCAGCTAAAGCATCCATGACAGATGGGCATCCAGCCTCTGCTTAAAAACCACCAGTGAAGGAGAGTCCACAACCGAGGGAGACGGTTCCACTGTCGAAGAGCTGTTAACTGTCAGAAAGTTCTTCCTGATGTTCAGTCAGAATTCCCTTTCTTGTAGAGAAGAGGCAATTTGCCCCATGGAACTGGTGGTATAAACCTCTAGCCCCTTCATTGCAAGCCTTTCTGTGGTTCATCATAACTGTTTGAAGCTCAACCTTCCCCTCACAAAGCCGTAACTGGAACCATTAAAAAATCTCCCATTCAGTCTTAATAAAGCTAGTCTTCAAACCAGTGGTCTACATAGCACCAAGAGGTGTTAGGAAGCAAATTTGTCATTGTCTGAACACATGTCTTGGGTTAACACCTTACATCTGGGGAACAAAAGCTTCATGGAGTACTGTACTGAACTTTGCATCAGTTTCACAGTAGCTTTCCAGCAGTGACATCTTGAGTTTGGTTAGAGGAATAGAAAATATGGTTCGTGCTTTTTTCCTAGAATGCAGGTTCTTCAGTTTGTGATAGGAAAGATGAGCAGTCCCTGATAGGGGAATGAGCCGTGAATCAAGTCTCCCGAGACCTGTGTCACTTAGGTTAAAGAGTTTAACTGCAATTCTGGTGCTGGTGCTAGCATCTAGCGTGTAAGAATAATGTGCAGTTGCATTAACATTGAGTGGTATCAAGTGGTCCTGTTCCACTAGTGAAACAGAGCTTTCCCCTTCTCTCTTCTCTCCTGCAGCCCCCCACTGGTAGACCCCATAGGGAAGATTTTGAAGGGTATGCAGGGGAGAGGAAGTTCCATTGTGCAAGTGGTCTTCCACTCACACTGGATGCAACCCACTGCCTTCTAATTACATTCATTTCACTTGACTTTATTTAAACTAGGTTATATTTATTTTGCTGCATAGTAATAGAACATAAAACATAATATAGATAATAAAACAGTATTAAATCATAAAAGCATCACGAATCAAAACTGCAGAAATAGACTAATTTGAAAAGGCTTGGGAGAAAACATTTTCAGCAAACACGTTAACATTTTATGCAGCGGTGATAAGTCTCCTTATTTAGACCTGCTAACTTGATCAAGTCATAAATAGTGCAAAGCTTTGGGCTGGTTTGAAGACTTTGGTGTTGTCAGGAGAATCCTGAGTGAAGCTGAGGAAGCCAGCTGCTGTTTAGCTCAGATAATTTTTCATGCATGTGAGGGGAAAACACGAATCTGCAGCTTTGCACTAGTCTGAAAGTGCACACTGCATCCATACACATATCCCAGAACTAAGTTTCTTTACCGGCAGTCACAGAATTTGGAATTGCAGTAAAACTTGTATTTGCCATGGCAACAATCCTGCAATTGCGCTTTGAGTATCTAAATGATTGCCAGTGGCAGAAGGGATAACCTTGGTCACAACTTGTTTTGATTCCAGCATTCTGTTCCACAATGGTGGGGGTGCAGGAGAAAGCTGCATTACAGCTCACATTCAGCTCTTGCAAATCTAGAATTCACTTAGTAAGTTTCCAAACTCTTAGGACAGAATTCTCGCCAGAACCTGTTTACATTGATCCTGCAAATAAAATGGAACATTGTGTTCTATAAAACCTAGTTTAAGGCTGCTATATTTAATGTGTGTGTTTATCTAGTTTGACTCAGCTCTATTCTAAGCTGGATGCCTTTCCGTTTTTCATTTGCTCAGCAGTGCAGTTGGATTTATAGTATCAGAAATCCTATTCCTGTTCTGCAAGTAAATTTTTCCTCGGCCTTGGATATTGGCTGCCTTTTGTTAGCCTTTCATTTTTATGTACAACACATTTACATTGTGACTGAGTACCACCGTTAAATTGTCAAGTATGTATCATGTACCTTACTACACTCAAGATGCATCCTGAAACAATAAACTTTCCTAATTACCGGGCAACTACCTTCCTACTCTGAACGCTGACAAAGTGCCCTTATAAACTTTTAATTCTTCTGCATTCATGGTCAGACTCGATCTAATATCTATTTGAAAATTCGGTTTCACAGATATTTAAGAAATAACTGGTTTCCTTCTGTTCTGCAAGGCCTTGTAACCATCACAGAGTAACCTTTCTCTAAACTATAGATTCAAAACAGATGTTCAATTAAAGCAGCCTTTGGCAACCTGGTGCTTTTCAGGTGGATGGCACCAGGTTAGTGAAGATGGACTTAAAACTTGTAGCTCAAGGCAGTGGGAACTGCCAGGTTCTCCACTAAACACCTGATATCAAGTAATTTGACACTTCTAAGTGCTCTCCCAGTTGTTTCTTTGCAGTTGTGGCTTAAATTCAAGCCAAGGCTGCAAAGACTCCTGCTGGAAGTGTGGCTTGCATTCAACAGGGATTGGCTCCATTCAGGAGCTCTGATCGGGAGCTTGCAAGTGCTTGCATTTGGTACCAAATTTAAAAGCCTCTGGATGCAAGCCCCATTTGCAGAAGACGAATTGGGGGTGCATTCTAAGATTCCCGGTTGCTTTTGTGTAGCTGTGACTTTACCTGCCCTTCACCTGATGTCATATGATGTAAGGTGTGGGGCAGGTGGGGAAATTTCCTTGTGGGCCTTGTTTTGCCCATGATCTGAAGGTTCCTCCTTCCTGACGTAGAATATATTAGCCCAATTCACATGTCTTTGGAAACTAGGTAATAGTTTGGTATGAATGTGCCTATCTGGACAATATGACTCTCACCTGCTGGCACACAGGGGATATAAACCAGGATTCGTGACTTCGCATTATGTCAAAACCAGGAGACACGGACTGTTTTGCTCCCAACAAGCAAGACAAAAACAAACCTTGGCTACACATCCTGGTTGGGGAGTGAAACAAACTACAATCCCTGCTTTAAATGTAACACTAAGGTAGTTCAGTTTTGTTTCCTCCCATCATAAGCTGCAGAGAATCAATGTGGCCAAGATAAGTGTGGTCACAATAAACCAGTGGTTTTCTACCACTGTGCCTTGGAACCCTGGGGTGCCTTAAATGATGGTCAGGGGTGCCACGGGCAACACTGGCCTCTGTCCCTCTTTCCTTCCCTCCCTCCCTCTGATGCCTTCTCGAGTCCCTGCCTCCCAAAGATGTGCATAGCTGTTTGTTGTAGCTCCTCAGGCAAATGGTGTCTCTGGGAGGCACCTCTCTTTGGGGCGGGGAGGGGGCAGCTCAGAGACCAGGGACGGCCTGCAGCAACTGCCCGGAGGACTACAGAGGAGAGAAGAGGAGGCTGAAGGAACACTCCAAATGGGAGGGTGTTCGAAAAATGGGGAGAGGCTGCCAGCTCTGCAGACAATAACTGGGCTCCTGAGCCCCACAGGGGTGCTGCAAAAAAGTGGTTGGTCAAGGGAGCAGAGGACTCAAAAAGGTTGAAAACCACTGCCATAAACCATTAACTATGGTTTGTTGGGATGTGAGAACAAGGCCATTGTCGGTTGAAACATTTTGCCTAACTGATTGATTTGCATACAGCTTCACTCCATAAAACTCTTCTCGTGTCAGTAAAAATGTCTACTCGTAAAGCAAAGTTCTTTATCGCCTTTTTATATTTAATTGCTCCAATCATATTCTAATGACCTTGTTCCAACTGGCTAGATTAAGTGAGATACCTTTCCATAGTACAAAAGTAAAACGTTGCCCCAATTTCAATGATGGTACAGATTTTATGTGTTACGCTTCCTTCTTAGAGGAGTCAAGAAAGTTTGTGTTAACCCTGTAATGGCATTAATTGCGTCCCGTGAGGGTCAGAAGATCATTCTCTACAGTTCTTTCCCCTGTAAGGCTTCAGAAAACTTAGCAGTGAGAAACTGGGCAGTACAAAGTGTTGTGCAATAGAGAGAGAACTTTCCCTTGATAATCTTAGTGGTTTTTTACTGTCTGCAGTACGGTGGGTGATGGAGTGCTTTGGCATCAAACTTGCTCCTGGCTAGATTAGCTGGTGACTTTTTCCCATCATCTGTAGCAAGCAGCAGCATGGTTCACTTGGGTTTGAACCAGTTGTCAGTTTTCTTAATAATATTGAAGTGTTAACGGTGTCAGTTTGGATTCAGTATCTATTGTATAAATAGATATTTTAAGCCTTCTACTTTGAAGGCTACATATAGATATCCAATCTAGTGGTGCAGAAGAAAAATTTCAAGAAACTGGGATAAATGCAAAAATATGGGCATGAGTTGTATTAAATGTGCCCCAACTCTACAGAATTTTGCTCACACATGCTAAACCATAGTTTAGTGCCACATGAAGAAAGCCACCTTGAGCCCTGTGTGTTGCCTTCCTGTGCTCAACAGAGAGATGCCAATTCAGACCTGAAGCAGTTTGTGTTTGTTCACTCTCACCTGCACACAATGCTCAGCTTAATCAATGGCACATGGAGCAGCAGCTGTCTAACAAACCAGCAGCTGGTCTACTCCTTCCTTTTAACAGCTGGATTGGATTTTAAATATTTACCGTATTTTTCTGTCTATAAGACGCCCCCATGTATAAGACTCAGATTTAAGAAAATGGGGGAAGGTGGCCCAGAGTATAAGGCACCCCCTAATTTTTGACATTTTTAAGGGGGAAATGTAGTCTTATACACGGGAAAATACGGTACTGGTTAACTCACCTTCGGTAGCACATGAGACTATTCATCTCCAGGTTGTGGGTTTGAGTCCCACTTGGGAAAAGATTCCTGCATTGCAGGGGGTTGGACTAGATAGCCTTCATGGTCCCTTCCAACTCCAATTCTAGGATAGAAATTAAGGAATCTTGCAGAAGAAACATTTTTCTTCCCCTATGGACACTTATGCAACCCAAAATGCCTCTCTAGAGGGATGTGTGGGGAGGGCTCCAGAAGATTTTACAATAAGCAACTGGGGTGGAGGGAAGGAGAAGCATCTATTCTGTGAAGTTCTTTGTCTAAGGATTCAAGCCACTGTGTAGATCGTGGCTTCTGATCCTTCGTGGATACTGCCATGCCTATCTTCAAGGCTCCTTTTAAGGCTTATGCAGAATATGAACTTGTAAGATGTACTCTAAGATCCTGTGGGCTACTTTTAAGTTTGAATCTAAAAGTTAAAACCTAAAGGAAAGAATTGGGGAGGGCAGGAGAGATCTCTGTAGGATTTGTGCAGGGCTTTGAGACAATAGGAGTCATCCTCAGCTATTGCTGCGGGAATGGTACTAGTCGCTGGAGATGACAGGAATCCCCTCGAACTCGGAGCCAAAAGGTCAAATTCTGAAGCAGCAACTAGAGGGAGGACGGTGTGGTTCCTACTCTTGGGGATAGTTCCAAGAGCACTTTGGGAACCCTGTTTCTTCTTTTTCTTACCTTTCCCTGTTTAGGGAAGTATTTAATGACTGATGTTTAAGTGTATTTTTAATCTTTTGTTGGAAGTCACCCAGAGTGGTGGTGGTGTTATTATTATTATATTCCTCCATCACGGTCTAGCAGAGCCATCCAAAACATTCTCCAGGATTGTGCACAGTGCTCACAGGCCTTCCCAGTCAACTTCATCCCCTCCTTTTTTCTCTCTTAGACACCACAATGGGATGAGCCCAAAGTGGGTCACATTGTCCACCCCCCTCACTGTGAACCTCATTATGTCCCCTGCTGTTCTGTATAACAGACTATAAATATTTTCTATGGCAAGTATTTATTGTGACCGTTACCCTGAATCACTTGTAACAAACTGCTTCGTTTTCTGAGTCTCGCTATTCCTTACGTCCGTTAAAATGTATTTCTAAGATAAAACAACAGCTTTCATTTTTGCTTGTGCATGTTGTAGTGAAGCAGCAGAGGGAGGTGGGGCTGTTTAGTATATCCACGGCATGGTGACCTATAAAATAGGGTGTACTAAAGGAACATTTTGTTTTTTATTCAATAGTTAGAAATGATTGCAATGGAAAATCCAGCAGATTTGAAAAAGCAATTGTATGTGGAATTTGAAGGAGAACAAGGGGTTGATGAAGGAGGAGTTTCCAAAGAGTTTTTCCAGCTAGTTGTAGAGGAAATCTTCAACCCAGATATTGGTACGTAATTAACTTCGTATTTATTTAATATGCAAGATGACTTGTGTCTCGTCTTCTTAACAGTTATCTACTCTTTCCTGAGCCATATGAAAGCCCATCTTTCTAGGTTTTTTGTTTTTACTTGTAGCTTGTGTACCCCAGCCTTAGACACCATCTGGGGACAAGTCAGCAAAATCACGTGACAGCCCTTCTAGGGGGTGGTACACCATTTTCACATGCAAGTGTGCCTTGGTTTTGAGTGCTCACCTGCCCACCGGAAGCCAGCTGTAGCTAGCTGCCTTCTCCCTAAAATGTTAGCTCTTCTTGTGCAGATAGTGTGTATATCATGGAATGTTCAAGCATCCATTTACAACACACACACAGAGTTTCAGTGGATTTTGGAATATTATGGTAGCTTTATTATACATGGGGACTTTTGAATGAAGTCCGGATGATGCTGTGAACTAAGCTGTGACTAAATAACAGGTGGATTTCTTCATGTGTCTCCTCCACAAGGCCCAGAAGGTGACAACATTTATACAGGCCTTTTCTACAATGGCTCCCCATTTGTAGAATGCTCTCCCTCCGGGTTTATACCATATTTTTTTCTATAAGACGCACCAGACCATAAGACACACCTAGTTTTTGGAGGAGGAAAACAAAAAAAAATATTCTGAATCCCAGAAGCCAGAACAGCAAGAGGGATCATTGCGCAGCGAAAGCAGCTATCCCTCTTGCTGTTCTGGCTTCTGAGATAGCTGCACAGCCTGTATTCGCTCCATAAGATGCGCACACATTTCCCCTTACTTTTTAGGAGGGGAAAAGTGAGTCTTATAGAGCAAAAAATACGGTACATCTTTAGGCGCCAGGTGAAAATATTCTTCTTCTACCAGGCCTTTCACTTATTGACATCCGATGCCCTTTTAAATGTGTTCTGGGAGGGGAAATTATTGATTGGTGTGCTCTTATTTTTATTATGCATTTTTTGTGTTTTTTATATTGTTATGTTGTGAACTGCCCTGCGGTTTTTTTCTTTTTAAAAAAAGTCTTGCTATTCAATTCACCAGTATTAATTTTGACATGCTTTTTTATAGGAATGTTCACTTACGATGAGTCTACAAAATTGTTTTGGTTTAACCCATCGTCTTTTGAAACTGAGGGACAGTTTACACTGATTGGAATTGTGCTGGGTCTGGCCATTTACAATAACTGCATTCTGGACGTCCATTTCCCAATGGTTGTCTACAGGAAACTAATGGGCAAAAAAGGAACTTTCCGTGACCTGGCAGACTCTCACCCTGTAAGTTGATAATTACGTTTGGAAATCTGTACTTACATTCTGAGTTGTTGTTGTTGGCGGCAGTGTGACACACTCTGAGTGTTCTCTTGCATGAAACATCAGTGGCCATTGTCTCAAAATTACATAATAGGGACCAAAGTTGAGAGTGTTGCTTGCTTAGTAGTTCATGACAGATGCAGTGTTTAAACTGGTGACTTCACAGCTCCCACTGTTTGCCGCTTCACTACACATATCCACACCAGCTCTTAGTCCTGCGGAAGTTTGCTTAATGGGCATTTTAGAAAAGTCAGCATTTAGCAACACTTCTAGTCACCTGTTAAATATACAGAACATGATGTCAGGTGCTCAAGGAAAAGGCTACGCAATGTGCAGTGTCAAGAGACCTGTACTGCCAACACAAATATGCTTTGCCAGTACTGGAGAAGAGGGGAGCGTGTGTGTGGAAGGGAGGGTGACCAGGTCACTTAACCTGTTTGTCTTATCTAAGCAGCTGAGATCTTAAATGTATAGCGTGGCGGCAAGCCATATTGGCAGCTGAGTTATATGGACAATCACAACAGTTTCGAAACTAGCTTTCTGAAACTTCACAATGTAGTTGTGAAAGCAAATGATGCCATTGATGTTCTCAGTGTTATTTCATTTCAAAACAGAAACTTGCATCTGTTCCAAAGTTTCCTTTAGCTGAAAATCTATTGGAAATTATGGATGGTAAAAATAGGACAACTTCTTCTCCAAATGCAAAAGGAGGCGTGTCCGCCTGCCCGCCTCCCCCGCTCTTTATCAGACTCCACTTATAGCCATTGTTAAGCTTTGGTTACCACAAAAAAAAATGACACACACTTGCCTGAAACAGTACCTTACTGTGTGCATTTTTTTTTTCTTAATGAAAGGCAGCTCTGGAAGGCCACAACCTTAATCAGAACAGTAGGCAAGGGGTTGTAAAGATCTTTTCCCATTCAAAATTGTCCTCCCCTTGCTGCTTTTCCACCTACCAGGATGTGGGGATCTCTTCCCTGCCTGTGGAAAAACAGCCCATGAATGTGATTTGGATAGGAAAAACAGCCTTTGGATAAAGGATTTAAAAGTTCTCTCCTCCTCCACAGTTGCTGTGATCTGATTCACAGTATCCTATAGCTGCTTTTCATTTAAATCTAGAAACTGACATGGGTGTAAGTAAAAACATACAGTTTGACCCATAACGTTCATGCATACTGCATAATTACCAGGTCTGTTGCTGGGGCTTTAAAGCCTTATGAAATATGTCTTGTTTTATTTTAGGTTCTCTATCAAAGCTTAAGAGACTTGTTGCAATATGAGGGAAGCGTGGAAGATGATATGATGATAACCTTCCAGATATCTCATACGGATCTCTTTGGTAATCCGATGATGCACGATTTAAAGGAAAATGGAGATAAAATCCCTATTACAAATGAAAACAGAAAGGTAATTTGAATGGGCAGTGCCATCAATTGCGGAGTGATTACTTGATCAGTATTCCAGGAGAACAGATAGAAACACACCTTGTATGTGTTTATATAAATTAAGCTCATTTTAATGCTGTATTGTTTTTAACACTTGATTGGAAGCCGCCCAGAGTGGCTGGGGAGGCTCAGCCAGATTGGCAGGGTATAAATAATAAATTATTATTATTATTATTACTATTTGCATGATGTCTGCTGAGGCTGTCAGAAAGTTGTATTTTCTCATTTGCTAGATTTGTATGACAACAAATAGTTGTCGAATGCCTTGCTGAAACCTTGATTTCAGCAAGGCATTCAACAAGGTGCCCCATGATATTCTTGTAAAGAAGCTGGTAAAATGCGGTCTTGACTATGCTACCACTCAGTGGATTTGTAACTGGCTGACTGACCGAACCCAAAGGGTGCTCATCAATGGTTCCTCTTCATCCTGGAGAAGAGTGACTAGTGGGGTGCCACAGGGTTCTGTCTTGGGCCCGGTCTTATTCAACATCTTTATCAACGACTTGGATGATGGACTCAAGGGCATCCTGATCAAATTTGCAGATGACACCAAACTGGGAGGGGTGGCTAACACCCCAGAGGACAGGATCACACTTCAAAACGACCTTGACAGATTAGAAAACTGGGCCAAAACAAACAAGATGAACTTTAACAGGGAGAAATGTAAAGTATTGCACTTGGGCAAAAAAAATGAGAGGCACAAATACAAGATGGGTGACACCTGGCTTGAGAGCAGTACATGTGAAAAGGATCTAGGAGTCTTGGTTGACCACAAACTTGACATGAGCCAACAGTGTGACGCGGCAGCTAAAAAAGCCAATGCAATTCTGGGCTGCATCAATAGGAGTATAGCATCTAGATCAAGGGAAGTAATAGTGCCACTGTATTCTGCTCTGGTCAGACCTCACCTGGAGTACTGTGTCCAGTTCTGGGCACCACAGTTCAAGAAGGACACTGACAAACTGGAACGTGTCCAAATGAGGGCAACCAAAATGGTCAAAGGCCTGGAAACAATGCCTTATGAGGAACGGCTAAGGGAGCTGGGCATGTTTAGCCTGGAGAAGAGGAGGTTAAGGGGTGATATGATAGCCATGTTCAAATATATAAAAGGATGTCACATAGAGGAGGGAGAAAGGTTGTTTTCTGCTGCTCCAGAGAAGCGGACACGGAGCAATGGATCCAAACTACAAGAAAGAAGATTCCACCTAAACATTAGGAAGAACTTCCTGACAGTAAGAGCTGTTCGACAGTGGAATTTGCTGCCAAGGAGTGTGGTGGAGTCTCCTACTTTGGAGGTCTTTAAGCAGAGGCTTGACAACCATATGTCAGGAGTGCTCTGATGGTGTTTCCTGCTTGGCAGGGGGTTGGACTCGATGGCCCTTGTGGTCTATTCCAACTCTATGATTCTATGAAATAGTGCTCAAGGTGACTAACAGCAATAAAATACAAAGCAAAATAAATCAAAAGCGTGAAAATAAATTGAGTGAAACATATCAACAAAACTGAAAGAAATGCCATCAGTTCAACTAATTTCAGCAGATTTACAATTGTCCTAACAAGTCAACTTGTAAGGCCAAAAGGCTATATGAATGAAAGCATCTCTGCCTGCTAGCAAAAGATAATGAGAGAGGGAATATAGGATGAACCACTGAGAAGGTGATTCTGATAAAATGTGATTCTGAGAACTGATTTTGGGGGAAATTCTTGCGGTACTGCCCTCCCTGTGGAATATCCTCCCATCAGATGTCAAGGAGAGAAAGAACTACATAATTTTTAGAAGATATCTGAAGGCAGCCCTGTATTCAGAAGTTTTTAACGTTTGATATTTTATTATGTTTTTATATTCTGCTGGAAGCCGCCCAGAGTGGCTGGGAAAACGCAGCAAGATAGACGGGGTATAAATTGTTGTTGTTGTTATTTATTAGATTTTTAAATACCTTTATTAGAAGTAGATGATGATGTGAAACATTCTCTGTGGCTTGTTTTGTAAACCACTTGATTTCGTGGGTGGAGTGAAAAGAAATAGGATTTATTTGGGGAAAGCTCAAAATTATTAGCCGCCCGAATGATTTAAATATAAGTTATTAAATAGGGGGAAGTCTGTTCCGATTTTCGGCAGCAGTTCTTCCTATTTCTCACCTGTAGCCACTTGTTAGTTGAAACAAAGATTCGCACTTGACCGCTGCATTATTTGTCTTTTTATTAAACAGGAATTTGTGAATCTGTATTCTGACTACATTCTCAACAAATCAGTAGAGAAGCAGTTTAAGGCCTTTCGAAGAGGATTCCACATGGTAACCAACGAATCTCCCCTAAAATATTTATTTAGACCCGAAGAGATTGAATTGCTCATTTGCGGAAGTAGGGTAAGGCACTTGAAACGTGCAAAAGACAATAACTTGCTCTCTGCTGAATATCTAAAGTCTGAGTGGTGATACGATGTCTTGTATTTATAGAATCTAGACTTTCAAGCTCTAGAAGAAACTACGGAGTATGATGGCGGCTATACCAGAGACTCTCTAATTATTAGGTAGGAGGTTTAAGTTTTTCTGTGGGTGAATGGAGAAGACTCTGCCTGTTAGCAAGTGGTGTGAATAGCTAAATTACGACACAAATGTACCAGATAATGCACAGTTTAAAAAACAAATAAGAGATGTGTTTAAGGCTTCCAGTTTTTAAAATATACTAGATCTTTTTTTCTTGTCCATTCTGTGGTTAAACCAGAAGATCTTATGTCTTAGACATAGGTCAAAAAATCGCATATAGAAGGATGACTTCAGAGGAGGGGATGCTCCCGCCCCAAATATTTATTGTCCCCTCCCAGTTTTCAGGCCCTATGTTGCATGGATTAGATCCTTGTTCGCCTAATAATGGTCTTTGAACTTTCTGGGCTCCCCCACATAGCTTTTCCTGGAGCCTCGCCTGCTCATATCGTAGCAACTTCTGTTTTGTAATCAACGTGGCTATTTGGAAAAGTTTTGTACTTGCCAAAAACAGTGGAGGACCCATTCTCAAATTTTGCGTCACGTGCTAGTATGTGCATGCTAGCGCTCTCAACAGCTAAGGATAGTAATGAGAAAGGGGGAGCGTTAGGTAACTTAGGCAGTGTGGGAAATGAGAAGATAGACTGCCATCCACTGTCCTCATCCCCATCCAAAGCCCTAAAACAGACCACTGCAGCTGGGTAGAAGTCTGTAGGTGTTTGAGGAAATGTGAATGCAGTTCTTCAGTCAGGTAGGAATACACATTCAGAAGCACCATGTTCCCCTACCTGGATTGAGATATATGTGTGCCTCTTTATATAGTATTTTTGCATTTGAAAACACCCTTAAACAATACAGTGGTACCTTGAGTTACATACACTTCAGGTTACATACACTTCAGGTTACAGACTCCACTAACCCAGAAATAGTACTTTGGGTTAAGAACTTTGCTTCAGGATGAGAACAGTGGTGCGGCGGCAGCAGGAGGCCCCATTATCTAAAGTGGTGCTTCAGGTTAAAAACAGTTTCAGGTTAAGAACGGACCTCCAGAACGAATTTAAGTACGTAACCAGAGATACCACTGTATATTGATACAGTATGCTTGCATTTGCTACTTCTAAGGTTAAGGGCAAGATATAAGCAGCATAAGACGTTTTGCTCTGCCTAGAATATTTATTTTCATTTTTGCTTCAACAGAGAATTTTGGGAAATAGTCCATTCATTTACAGACGAGCAAAAAAGACTATTCCTCCAGTTTACAACAGGCACAGACAGAGCCCCAGTAGGAGGACTCGGAAAACTAAAGATGATTATAGCCAAAAATGGCCCCGACACAGAAAGGTAAACTCGTTTGACATAAATCTTACTTTAAAATTCAGAAATGTAAGTGTATTATGCTGCAAGTGTAAAAAATACATTTTAAGCCTCTTTCTGAGTGAGTTCTCCCTCAGTCCCTACTACAGTCATACCTTGGAAGTCAAATGCCTTGCGAGTCGAACATTTTGGCTCCCAGGCGCCGCAACCCCGGAAGTGAGTGTTTGTGAAGGTTCTTTGGAACCCGAATGTCCGGTGTTGCTTCCAATTGGCTGCAAGAGCTTCCACACCTTGGTTTCCGAATGTTTTGGAAGTCAAACGGACTTCCGGCACGGATTCCATTCGACTTCCGAGGTACGACTGTACTAGTTGTGGATTTGAGAAAAGCGACAGTAATGGCTTGTGTGTTTTGTGTTCCGCTCTCCCGTGACCTGATTGTTTTTTCCTCTTCCCTTTCTCCGTAGGTTACCGACGTCTCACACATGCTTTAATGTCCTTCTGCTTCCAGAGTACTCCAGCAAAGAAAAACTGAAAGAGAGATTGTTGAAGGCCATCACATATGCCAAAGGATTTGGCATGCTGTAACGAAAATAAATAAAATAACAAAAGGGATTAAAAAGATTTTGTGGTGATGGTGTCCCTGTCCAAAATAAATAAATAAAATAACCCCCACCCCACCCCACCCCCACAAAAAGGCCATAAGATATAGAGAGCTACAGTAGTCACTCGTGTCTGTGCCCCCTTCTACACTTGGGGACATTGGGCTGGAACAGCAGATTTCAGCTGCTTCTTTGAACAAATTATTTTTCTTTTAGCGTGAAAGTGTTACATACTCTTTCACTTGTATGTACAGAGAGGTTTTCCTGAATATTTATTTTAAAGGGTTAAATCACTTTTGCTTGTGTTTATTACTGCTTGAAGTTGAGCCTTTTTCTTTTTTCTTTTTTTTCTTTTTTGAGTATTTACAAGAAAACGAAACTGTACTCTCCCGAGGAAAAATATTGCCATCATTTGTAGATTGTGTAACCTTTTTAAGTATGTGCTACATTTTTCGTCCCAGTTTAATCAAATCAGAAATCAAGAACTGTACTTTTTTGGACAGTTTTGCTTTTGAAACTTGAAGTCTTGGAAAGCGAAATGGTGTGATGCAATGACTGCTGTTCTAGCCCCCAAAGAAATGTGTGGAAAAATCTTTAGACTCAATAAAAATGGAAGGGAGAACTTTGGAATGTTTAACTGCAGCCTTTGAGAACTTTTACTTTAGTCACAGCACAACGATTAAAAAAAAAAATCTCATTTCAATATATATGTTGTCTTTCACATGTCTTGTCTTGTAGCATACAGTGTTTTTAATTAGCAAGGTTTCTAGCTGTATGAAAGCGTAAACATAGTTAGGTTGGGTTTTGTCTTTTCTTTTTTTAAAAAAAAAAGTTGTTTACTGGGAAAAGTGCATTTTCAGCCAAACAGCATTAGAGTAGGATGAAATGTGTTGTTGGAGAAATCGGAACGTTGGGTCTATAATCAAAAGCATGTGAAGTGCACTTAAAACAAAATTTTAATTGCCTATTATGTTGACATTTTAAATAGACAATCCAGTCTTCCCTGCAAGTTATTTTAATGAATTGTTGTTCCTTTTTCAAGTCGTATGATCAGTGGTGCAGCCAAGGGATTCTTCACCTCCCCACCCCCACCCCAGTTTAGCAATGGTGGGGGAGTAATTAAACATCTTAAGGGCAAGTTTGCATTGTAATACTCCCAATTATTCATTGTATGTCTCGGAAATAAACCCTAAGCTCACTTCCATCTCTTACATAACATGCCATAGGTTTGGAGTGTTTTAAGTCTGCATCCTACATCAGAGGGACGGATCCCTTACCTTTCTACAGATTGTCCCTGCACGCTGGTGATCGCCGCTGTAACAATATAAAATAAAGGGACTGTGCATTTTTAACCAAGACAATGTAATTGGCATACCTCGTCTTAACTGCAAGTGACAACTGATGTGCAGATCTGAGCTTGTGCCTTGGTGATTGCTACGCCTGACTACTACACACAACAAATCAGCTTGATTTGTGCAGAATTGGTATTATTTCATTTGAGGGAGAGAGAGAAATGTGTCTTTCAGGATTATTTTATTAATTTTTTTTAGTAATAGATACAGGCAACTGTTATGTACCAATAATGCTAAATAAAACAGTGATGTTTTCCACCATGCTCCAGTGACAAAGAAGAAAAGTGATTTTCTTAGTTTTGTAAGTTCACCCTGGTATCGTTGGAGTGACTTGAATTTAAACTGCCATGTTTATTGACTCCCTTTGGTATAAAGCTGTCCTTAACAATTCACTTGAAACTGACGGCCTTTACCACTCTCAAATGTGTCTTGACATTAGTGGGGCTTTTTACTCATCTTCTAGATGAGAGCAGGGAGTGGGAGGAGCTAAGCATATAATTTCTGTGGTTATTTGTATATGCCTCAACGGGCAGTTTTAAAATAGGCACCTGAAGGGATGAAATTCTGATGGCTGAAACAATTTCCTATGTTAATAGATAAATGATGAGCTTTTCCGGGGGCTCCTAAGAAGGCACTAGATGTTGTATTGATCTATTTCCTCTTAACGGTGCTGTTATGCCGGCCAACTCAGAAGCGAGTCCCATTTGTTCAGCATGACTAATGCTGTGTTGTAATTATGCGTGTTGAGGGTTGTAGTTGAAGTCACCTCCTACATTTATTGGTTTTTAAGGTCTTACACTAGGCCTCCTTCCAATACCACAAAGCTCTGGAGAGGAGCACTCCTGTTAGGAGGGAGGATACACTGCAACATTTTGTCGTGGGTCTCTTGTATAGCAATAGCTTCTGTAACATGAGCACCTAGTCTGTTTACCTGTACAGTGGTACCTTGGTTCTTGGACTTAATCCGTTCCAGGAGTCTGTTTGAGTCTCAAAATGGTTTGAAAACCAAGGCGCAGCTTCCAGTTGGCTGCAGAAGTTTCCTGCACACAATTGGAAGCCACGTCGGACGTTCGGCTTCTGAAAAACGTTCACAAACCGGAACGCTCATTTCTGGGTTTGTAGCGTTTGGGAGCCGAATTGTTCAGGAGACAAGCCATTCAACTACCAAGGTACCACTGTACTTCTGTGTCTCCTTTTTAAAGAATACAATACTGTGTATTAGTAGCACTGATGAGAGATAGCGGACTGTGCTTTTTATCTAGGACTGTGTACAGTAAATGGTCATTTGTAATACTATATATAAATGTTACTTTCTATTCGTTAAATTTCTGTCCTGGCCTTTCGCCAAAGGAGTCCAGGGCAGCAAAGTAGCAAAGAGAAAGGAACTTTTAAAAAACAAATTTTAAAACAATCCTGTATTCTCACAGCTAAAGTCGTCCCTGGCAATCTTAGAATCATAGAATCATAGAGTTGGAAGAGACCACAAGGGCCATCGAGTCCAACCCCCTGCCAAGCAGGAAACACCATCAGAGCACTCCTGACATATGGTTGTCAAGCCTCTGCTTAAAGACCTCCAAAGTAGGAGACTCCACCACACTCCTTGGCAGCAAATTCCACTGTCGAACAGCTCTTACTGTCAGGAAGTTCTTCCTAATGTTTAGGAATCTTGAACAATGTATTTTAGCCATCAGACACCTGGGAAGACATGGATTTTGTAAAGTTCTGTCCGGGTGTAACGAATGAGGGAGATAAAAGTAGCTCATCAGGGAGAGCATTCCGTAAGAAGGGAGCTGCTACTGAGGAGACTCTGTTCCAAATCAGCACCAGCCAGATATTACCCAGCGGTGGCCTTGCTAACTGTGCCAATTATAAGATAGTTGAAACTGGGGGGAAGGGTTAGACTAGATGACTCTTGGTGTCCCAACTCTACAATTCTGTGACTCATACTGTGTATTGTACTGTATCCTGATCTGATGTAAGGCAGGGGTGCAGAACCCTTTTGGCTCCAAGGGTTAGATTTGACAAGTTAGGCAAGGCTTCCCACCTGTCATTCGCTTGAGTTCACAAATGAAGTCCATGGCATGTCCCAAAAACGCCTGGCAGGCCACTTTTGGCTGACGGGGTGCAGGTTCTCCATCCCTGGTTGTAAGCCAACTTCACATGAACACTTACAGTGGGGCAGAGAGATTCCCTTCTGTGGGGAGCTTTCTGTGTAGAATTCCAGGTTGCAAATCCAATTTCTCTAGACAGTATTGTGACTCGATAAAAGGATGGATCTAGGGCAGCCAATTCTATTAGATTTTCTTTCTTAGAGTTAGTACCTATACATATCAAGGATTTTGGTCTGTTTAACTCCCATACCCAAGAACCTGTCCTTTTAAGAGGGAGCAATTTCCACTCAGGTGGCTCAGGAGAGGACTGTTACACATTTTAGCATGTTGCTCTGCATAAACTGGGGTGAAGACAACCAATACAAGGATTAATTGGGATTGGAGTCCTTGATTCTTCCACCAGTGTAAGTAAAAAAGGCCAGAAGGAAGACTTAACATTCTCCCCGATACTGCTGCATTAATGGCAGCTGACACAACCGTTAATACAACAAATAGCAACAGCCTCAGTGGCAGCAGGAAAAGAGCCCTGGATTCTGCCAGGTGGATTCTGAAAGGTGACAAGTTGAGCCACATCATCCCTCCACAATATAATCTAGCTGAGTTTGGAAAGAAAACAACAGACACTGAGTTTGGTTTTATGGAAAAGAGGCAGAAGGGAATCTGGAAGAAGGCACAGTTTCACGTCGGTATAAGGTTAGTAAAGTGGCATGTTGGAAGAGGGATTCTGGCCTATGTGCCAAAGTTCCTCTCTCCTTTGGTGGAAGAACTGGGTCATATCCAGTATTGGATGAGTGGAGTTCTACTTGTACAACAGGTCTTCCCCCTCCCTCTGTCCCTTGCAGATAGATACCTGTTCTATATGGTCTGCCAACTCTTGAGTGAAGCTTGGGGGTCTATCAAGGGGAGGAGAGAAAGGAAATCCTGATGCACAAGCAAATCTGATGCCACCTATCGCCTTTACCCTAATACATTTAATAAACCACTCAGGCTGTAAACATCTTGATAATTATTAGGAAGAATTTTATTATCAGGACATGACATATTTGTAAGTTGCTTGTAGGTCTCCAGTCCCAACTGAAGTATTTTCTTCAATTACATTAAATTACCCTACTTAAGCAGATCTTCATATGCATATGTTTGCTCGTTTTATCAATCCCTACACTGGGATTGAAATTTATCTCCCCTTGACAAACTCAAAAGATACATTGGGCCTAACAGAGTAAGTGTAGATCACTGAGCACTTAATGCAAGTATTGGGAGTGCATGTAATTAGAAATATTAAGTAAATCCTATCCCTTCAGGAAAGGCTCTTTCTGGTTTTAAGCAACAGTTACCAGCGCATATTTTCTCTTGAAATCATACGGGCTAAATACTGTAGGGGTGTGTGTGAAAGATTATTGGAAACTCCAAACCTTAGTTTACAATCAGTTGATAAGGATTATTGTTCAACCACTTTCTTTCAATGAGGTTCTCTTTAGTAATAATCTCATTATAATATTCCCATATCAGAATTTCTAAAGGGCTTTCCTTTCTCATAAAATCCCTGTCCAAATTCTTTATTGTAATGCTTCGGTGATTGGTTTCCGGACCTACTGGATTCCATTTTGCCTGCTCCTGTTGAGTATCCCATAGAAAATCCTGTTTTACCTGACTCCCTAAATTTTCTACCAGTCGCTCAGAATAATAATCTTGTAAAGTAGAGTCTTCCTCCTTTTTTAAAGCTGCGATCTTCTGGACAAAAAGCTTGACTTTGTTATTAAAACTTCCATGATTGTTTACCATCACATGATTTCCCATGCTGGAGTATCTTCTCTGTGGTGTGTTGTCCAACCCCAAGAAAAGATTCCTAGAGTTAGGTCTCCATTTTTTATTTCTTTCCCCCTTGCTACTTTTTTTTTGCTCCAGAAAGCCTTCCTTCTGTCCTTTATTTACAAGTCCTTCAGGGCACACAGACATGTTAGGATCTGTAGCTTCAGCTTGTGGATGCTGTAGCTGTGAATAAGTTCTCTCCGAAATCCCTTCATATCTGTAATTCACATCAGACAGCCTGTCGTGTTTCTGATGATAGGCAGTGAAGGGCCTTTTGTATCCAAGAACGCCAATAGGCTCACTTAAGT
Organism: Podarcis liolepis; assembly: GCF_965112155.1. Classification (NCBI taxonomy): domain Eukaryota; kingdom Metazoa; phylum Chordata; class Lepidosauria; order Squamata; family Lacertidae; genus Podarcis; species Podarcis liolepis. The sequence continues at coordinate 33,461,012 of NC_139558.1, read as the reverse complement.
CAGTTTGCCTTTTGCAAATGGAAACCTTTTTAGCAGCTGATACATCCTTCCTTCGATATCCTCTTTGTGCATCCATTTCCTTAATAGCTCCAAGGTAGCTCTGTGGATCCTTAATCTCTGCTTCCTTACCTTGCAAGTCTTGGCAGCTCTGATTCTTGGCATCTGAGACTGGAGCCAGATGAGTCTGGATTCTGCACGGAGCTGAAACAGTCCGGGAGGCTTCCTCATTTTGCAATATAACTCTCACCGCCTTTTTGCTACCATCCGTCACAACCGTATGCAGATTTGGAAAGAGGCTCTGGGAAAGCTGTTTGGCAAGGTCTCTGTTGCCGTGCAGCTTGGCATGAGCCGCCTCTGACCTCCTGAGCTTGAGGCTGAATCTGTTGTACAAGATTCTTTGATCAAGAGTGAAGGAGGTTTCTGCCTGCTTCTTCATGGACTCCAAGATCCTAAGCTTCCTGTTTAACAGGATCTCCTCCTTGGCATTGCAAAACAAAGCCAGCTGCAATTTCTCTCCATCTTTGAACTCACGCCTTTCAACCATTGTGGAAGAGAAGGTTGAAATTTTATATATGAAACCAGACAAGTGCTTGGATTTAATTCTTTTCTGGCTGCTTTTTCTCCTTTCCACAGCGGATCATATTTAGCCTTTTGCGGTTTTCTGTTGCCAGGAGTGTGGAAGAAGCCTTTGAATTTACTCCAAGGGTGTTCTTAAATCTCAAGACGTATTGAAGTGCGACACCAACAATCAAGGGTTTGTTGATGAGATCGAGTTCCTAATCTGCGTTGTTAAGGAATCAAAACACGAAAGCTTTCTTTTCAAAGATGGGAATCACCGTAGATGGTAGCTTTATTAGTTTGGTTCTTCCCACGAATGGACACCTGAAGCTGAGTAAATATTTATTGCAAGACAATGCTACAGTTTCTATAAACACTAGAGTCTTTTCACTCAGAGGAGGGAAGTCAAATGCCTTGTGAACAGAAACCATTTTGTTGACGTTAGAACAGTCAGACCATGTCAAACAGAGTGCCAACCTTTTTAGACCTATGGGCACATTTGCAAACCAGAGATACTGGGCATCACACACAAGCTGCTCTATGGTAGGGTTGCCATAAATCATGATTTTCCCGGACATTACCTGGATTTCAATGGTGGAAGTGACACCTGGAGGGGAATTTCTGAAAAGCGACAGTTCTCCTGGATTTTTGTCAACATAACCAAAAAACACGTTTGGAAAACTCGTTTCCTCAACAACTTTGGCATTTTTCTAAAATAATAATAATAATGCTCTGCAACTTTGGGAATTTTCTTTTAAAAGGTCAATAATAACATTGACTCCAAAATGTTTATTTTATCATTCATGATGGTCTTGCAGAATAATAACAGAATTCTGGGAGATGGTTTATAATGAACTTAAGAAAATGTTTAAAAGAACATTTCCTAAAAGCCCAGAAGCTTAAAAACCCACAATAGAAATCTCAAAAAATCTCTCTACATTATGGATGTATGTGACTACAGCGGCCCAAACTCTGGTAACACAAAAGTAGAGAACAGATGCAGTACCATCACAAGAAGAATGGCACCTTAAAATATTAGATTATCTAGAACTCGCCAGCATGACAAACAGATTAAGAAATAAAGATGATAAGAAACTAAAAGAAGACTGGACATTATATATAGATTATATGGAAAAAATATAACAAGAAAATAAGTGTGAGAAACTGAAAAAACTCAGGGTATGGTAATGAAAACAATTTAGTAAGAAAACAGAGTTTGAAAAGATATCAGATAAGAAACCAGGGAAAGAGTGGAAGGGGAGTTAAAGTCAAGGTGTATACAAGTGGAGGAATAAGTTATATTACAATTATTGCTCTTATACCTATGTGTTATATTTAAGTTGTTGCTTTTTCTTATTACCTTGTGTTTGACTGTAACACAGTATGCATCGATGATATGATTAAGCAGAAAAGCAAATTTCAAAAAGAAAAAAGGTCGACTATTTGTTTGTGTCCAGATTTTCGCTGCTTGAAATATGGCAAACCTATCTATTGGCCAGAGGCTGGGAACCTCAGACCTAAAAACCTCTTTAACTTTATCTCCCCACACCACAAACTCTCATTTGCACCCTTGTGGGATGTGTCCTTGAACTCTGATCATGCCTCTTACTGATCCAGGTGGAGGCTAGACATGGACGTGTGCATACATGTAGAAACTAGCCTACTGGACAAACGTAACATTTGCATGCATTGCTCCGCCCACTTTTGCCTCCGCTCACACCAACTGCTGGCGTTTGGCCCTAGAAGGAAATGCCTCCCTCAGGCGAAAAGGTTCCCTATACCTGCTATTGGCTATCACAGATCACTTCTTTCAGCAGAGGGAGAGGACCCTGTAGATGGCAGTGAAGACCTCTGCTGGCCCAATGGCACCACACTGGCAACCCGTGAAGTCAAATAATGGATATAAATTTGAAGCACCTACCGTATTTCCCTTAAATTTTTCCACTATCACCACGCTGCATATGGTGGTGCTTTAGATACCAATGAGGATGCAATGACTGCAGCAGATGATAGCTCCTTTTCCACCTTCGCTGCCACGGAGTAGTCTTGATTATGAGCATGCACCAACTTCCTCTGAAGTTTTTCTCCATTTGCATTCAAGCACGTTGATTCATTGCCCTGAGGTCCAGGGTACACCAGGGAGCCAAGCAGACTCTACAAAATGGGAGAGGGCACTCGGGGGCAGTTGTGTAAATGGTCCGAGTCATGCGATCTTTCTGCAAGGGCAACTGAGCTCAAGGCAGCTAGTGATACATGAAAACAAAATCAAAGAACAACAGAGTGCTAAAGGCAGAATAATAAAACGATTTTTAAAATACAAAGAGTCATTACGCATAATTTAAACAACTGTAGAATGGCGTCCACATTATCGTTGCTATTATTGTATTATGCTGTTAGTTTATTAATTGTACATGGCACCATCAGCATGCGAAGCATTTTCCAGAGAGGTTCCTTTTCCTGAGTAGCTTCCAGTCTGATATTCACCATGGAGGAAGGAGTGTCAGAGGAAACAGGTAAGTGACATGTAGTTGTTTCTATTGCACTTCCTCAGGGCAGATAAGAAGTTATGTATGATGAAAGAATTAGGCAATAATAAGGAACCACAATACAAAGATGCTGGTTTGCATCCAAGAGGGTGCCTGGGAGCCAGTCTGGGGCACTTGCAAGGGGAAGAGAGAGAGAGGTAGTTTTACATGGCATGGTACAACCCACACAGTTTTTGTTATTCAGTATTGAACATGTCCAAAATTTAATTTAATGCTGCAATTTGATCATGTGTGTGTGTGTCCCACTTATGCGTGACTGCATATATGCACAGCCCTGGGAAATAAATAAATCATTCCAAGCTGGAAATCACAGGAGAGAGCTGCAGAGTCCTCGTGGCTCATGGAGGAGACCCAAAGAGGATGTTGAAAGAGACGGGAGGTGCAGCAGGGCTTGTTGAGCCTGCTCAGCCACAGGGTAGCACAGCAGCTGCGTCCCTGCACATCCTCCGCTCTCCCACCAGCCCCAGAGCTTCCCTTTTAGTTGTGGGGTTTTTATAGTATTTCTGAACTGGATTGGCGAGAGAGCAGAGAGGGGTTTAGAGGCTTTTTAGAGGGTGCTCCCCAGTTATGCACTTCTCTCTTATGTGTGCGGGGGCCCAAAATGTAACCCCCACATGAGCATAGCTGTCAACCTTCCCTTTTTTGCGGGAAAATCCCTTATTCCAGCGCCGTTTCCCGCAGCTTCCCGCTGCTATCCCGGATTGCAGTGGCGTAGCGTGGGGGTGCAGGGGGGGCCGGTTGCACCGGGCGCAACATCTGGGGGTTAGGGTTAGGGGGCGCAAATCCACGGGTTAGGGGGCACAAATTACTTGCCTTGCCCCGGGTGCTGACAACCGATGCTACGCCACTGCCGGATTGTTAGATATCCTATAGACTGTCCCTGGGACAGGTGAGGCTGCTGATCCCTTATTTTCGAGGCTGCTGATCCCTTATTTTCAAATCTGAAAGTTGACAGCTATGCACATGAGTGCTGGGTCACCTGCTTATATATTCTATTACTCCTGCAGCATAGTCCCTGTGCAGATGATGGAAACTCAACAATGACCCTTGTGCCCTGACAAATGACACATATGGACTACATTCCATCTGCACCAGTGTTTCCCAAACTTTCCCTGTTTTTGGACCACAATTCCCATCATCCCTGACGACTGGTCCTGCTAGCTAGGGATGATGGGAGTTGTAGTCCAAAAACAGCTGAAGGCCCAAGTTTGGGGAACTCTGCCATGATGCGTCCAATGTTTCAGCAGCAGAGGGATATTAAAGGGGGTGAGTTTTAATTCAGAAGCCTTGCCATCTGCCTCTCATTGTCAGTGTCAAAAACATCTGATAGGCTAGGAAGAAAAAGCAAATTGCTGCACTGCTTTGGACTATGCCAATGTAGACTTGCTAGTACAAGTAGGAGAGGCTGTTCACAGCGGTGCACTGTGTCGATTTGGATTCCTAACAAGATCGGAAAAGCTGGCTGAAGTGGTCTCAGCAGCTGAAAGCCTGCTAAGTAGAATCCTATATTCCAGCCTAATGGACCACAAAGAGAATTGCCAAGAGGCAAAGCAAACTAATCGAGCATAGCTGGCAGATTCAGTCTTGGTTTTGCAAGGGAAAATGTGAATGATTTGAGAGCGGCCGCCGTATCCTGCCCCCTCATCTTCTCCCCTATGTAGCATTTTTTCTTGAGTTGCCACTTAGCTTCAGGGTTCAGTGTAATGTCCAAAAGACTTCTTAGCATGCGTGTTCCTGAGCCATTCTTTCTGAGTTCATAAATGGACGCAGGATTCTGAGTTGTCCTGAATTATTGGGAGTCCCATTGGGATTCATGAGGATCTACAGTGAATATTCTCCAGATTATGCCTTAGCTCTCTTTCTCGGAAGCTTTAAGAATCTGATTTTTCTGCTCATTATATGTTGGTTCTAAAGAGCCAAATAAGGGAACCAGAGCTGCTAGGTTCTGAACTGATGCTTTATTTGTTAATGTCATACATTTAAGAAAAAACTGTCAAGGGATTTTGGAAGAAAAGCCAATCTGATGCACCAAAACCGGGAGGTGGTGGGAATGTCCAATTTTCTTCAAACTGCAGATGGTTTAAAGAGCTTGGAGCATGAAAAGGAAGGATTAAAGATGGACAACTGGTAATACAATGAGGGGACAGAGGCCTTCCACAACATTCTTCACTGATGACCTCTTTGGACCAGCTGTATGTGTTACCAATGACTTTGCCCACATATGAATAAGTGTTCCACACAGTGGCTGTAACATATGGAGAGGTTTCACACTTAAATCATCACATACTGTGACTGCAATACTACTGTCACTCACCTGGGAGTAAATCCCACAGAACTCAGTGGACACATATATAGGATTATACTGCATGTCTCAATTTCACTGTGGGGAATCTGCCAGAGTAGGCATTGCAAATAAAAAAGATGGTTATACATTTTTAAAATCAGGACGGGGGGGGGGTCATCACACAGGTGTTATTTCAAGCCCCCTCCATGTGGTGGTTGCCCTGTATTGAGTATGGATCATAGACATGTTTGAATTCAAAATTTCTACAGCATCTATGCAGCTCTGTCAGCTAATGCAAGCATACATACAGTAAATGACAAGGGTGACAGGCAGCATTAAGCCCTACTCGGAGTAGACCAGCTGAAATCAGCAGATCCTTTCTGAGCATGCCTTAGTCGGATAGCATCTTAAGAATCATGGTTTAAATTTAATTGTTGGCTGCTTGGATGAGTCATACATTTTATGCATTTTAATAACTTCATATTTTGTATTATTGTTTACATATTCTGGCTGGGGCTGATGTCCAACAACACCTGACAGGACATAGATTCCTTGCCTCTGTCATAGGTGGGCAACTAAAGCGAGTGATTCCTTTGCCTTAAGTCACCTCAGCTCCTCGTGATTGCGTTATTTTTCACCTCAGTAGCGCATTGAAGCTGCCAAGGCAGCAACATCAAAGCAACCCAGCATTCCTTCTGATGTTTTCCACATCATGAGGCAGTACCATGCATAACTCTGAGGTACAATTCTAGCAGTTACATTTGCTCCGTCTAAGACCATCAAACAAACTTAGGCTGCAGTTCTAAACAACTGTATTAAGGAGGACGTAATGTTAGACACTGAGAGTTGGGTTCTAGCCCTGGATTCACTGCAACTGGGTCGCACTGAATCAATGGCAATTAAGTTAGTAATGTTTAAGTTTTCACATTGAGTTCAACTATGTGCAACCAGGGCTTTTTTTCTTCCAGCCAGGACTCACTGGAACTCAGTTCTGGCCCTTCTCAGGTGGGTGCCATTGCCATTATAAGAGAACAAGGGTGGTATTCTTGGTGAGTTCCGGCAGCTCTTTTTCTAGAAAAATAGCACTGCATGTGACTTAGATTGGATCCAACTCACACTTGGGGGGGGGGGCAGTATCAAGCAAAAATATTATTCAGAGAAGAGGCATTGAAATTAATGAAAATAAAATTCCATTAATTCCAATAGGTCTACTCTGATGAAAACTTAGTTGAATACCACCCACTGGAACATAGGTAAAGGTAAAGGTATCCCTGCCCGTACGGGCCAGTCGTGACCAACTCTGGGGTTGCGTGCTCATCTCGCTTAAGAGGCCGGGAGCCAGCGCTGTCTGAAGACACTTCCGGGTCATGTGGCCAGCGTGACGAAGCTGCTCTGGCGAGCCAGCACCAGCACAGCACACGGAAACGCTGTTTACCTTCCCGCTAGAAAGTGGTACCTATTTATCTACTTGCACTTAAGGGTGCTTTCGAACTGCTAGGTGGGCAGGAGCTGGGACCAAACGGCAGGAGCTCGCCCCGCTGCAGGGATTCGAACCGCCGACCATACGATCGGCAAGTCCTAGGCACTGAGGTTTTACCCACAGTGCCACCCGCGTCCCTCACTGGAACATACTTCTGACTAAATATGCATGCTGCACTTTTAATTATGAGAAATGAATTTATAAATTACATCACATTCTATCTTTCTTTTCTTTTTTTACAGTTCACAGCCTGTTACAGGTTACTGGAAACAAAACTTGCCCCTAGAAGCAATAAAAGGACATGCCTGAAGAAAATGAACACACTCTTATGCAATGGCTGTGAAATTGACAGGCAATAGGGCAAGACGAGAGGAAATCACCATTCCTCTGCTTAACAGCTTCATTGTTATGTATTAGCATAGAAAGGGGTGTAAGGAATGGCAGCAATATGGAGGAGAGAGAAAAAGAAGAATGTGGGGGAACTTATTTCACATGGCTGAGTTGTCTTATAGTGCTGTCTGTCAGTAAAGGCTTGCAAATATTGTATGACTTGCTGACTTCTGCTGCACAGTAGAAAAATGACAAGGAAACTACAGAGGACTATCAGCAGTGCAGAAAAGCTAAAAAAAAAAACCCTGCATTTTGTTTAAAACCAAAGTGAATAGTAAATTTAGGGGCAATGAACAGAGAAAGAGTACCAGGAATATGGGATGAGCATCAGAATAATGCAGCATGGTTGTTCTCATTACTATACATTCCCAGAAAGTGGTGGTCGTTGGTGGTGCAGTCTTGTCCCCTTTCCCCGTGCTTCATGGCTATCTATCTGCCTTATTATTCAAAGGGTCACTTTGTACAATTAAAATTTCATTCACTGCCTTTTTAAACCAAACAAAAAACAACCACAGGGGGAGGGGGGATTATGGATTCATGATGTTACAGGCACCAGCCAATCAGCACTGTGCACAACCAGTTTCTGCTGCAAAACTGAGAAACTGGTTTCTTTTCAGCTCAGTTCTGGAATGAATGTTATATGTCTGAACAAAAGTCCAGAGGGCACTTCCACAGCAACCCTACTTACTGCTCCAATTTTGCCTATCTGTAATTCTCTGAGGGAGAGATAGTCCTCCCTCAGGCCCTTCCAACAACCAAATAATATCATAAGTAGAACTATATGGAGATTTGTGATAAAGAAGTATACAAGTAGCTCATTCACACATGCCACATTCAGCAAGTACTATATAGATGGTTCTATATAGTATCTAGTGTCTTCAAAATGAGTAGAATAAATTTATGTGAAAGTGGATAAATTATATTCACTGGGAGGCTGCTATGATTTCAAAGCAGAAATGGTGCAAGTAGCTTTCTTATTTATATGTATGCATCTGTTTGATCAGTCCACTAAGTTATTCGTTTACAGAAGACCTCCTTGGTGCCAAATACATTGTGAAAGGTATCAATCACAAATGCAGTCAGATATGCACACACTCTGCCATCAAGGAGGTCTGATCATGACTCATAAGAAACCCGTAACCAATACAAAATGAACAACAACAAAAAGGAAGTGAAGAACTGTTTCTAAAAATATCATAAAACATAAGAATTTCCTATTTACATGACAATTGCTTCAGTTAAAAATGCTACAAATGCCATTGATTTGGGTCCATATAAAAATAGCCTTGTTTACATATTTTCATGTGCATATCTCTTCTCTGATGCAATATTCTGAGCTGAATGAAGATGATCAAAGTGCCCCCTTAATTCTTTTTCTCTTCCTGTGGTTTTTCACCCTCGTCACCTGACAGTGTACCACTTCCATACTTCTTCACTTTTGTCTCCACTTTTACAAGTCTCTGCTTGACTTTGGCTTGAGACGCAGTGTACTCTCCGTGGAGTCTAGCAAACCTGGTCTGGAGAATATCTAGGGCAGCTTCCAGCTTTTCTATTTTCTCCTCCAGGTCTTTGGGATCTGCTCCTGCTTTAGCTGCTTCCTCATCAATCAAATTGTCTTTCATCAAAATCTGCCGTCCTTTTTCTTCTAGTGCCTTTTTGGCATCAGGGTACTCAGTGAGAGCTTCCATCAGGTCATCTTTAGATAAGCAGAACAGGTCAGAATAGCCTATACTTCTGATGTTGGCTGTCCTCCTATTGCCAGATTTGCTGCCTTTGATATTTAAGATGCTGATTTCTCCAAAGTAGCTGCCATCACTTAGGACCACAAACTGGGTCACACCATCATCCGCCACGACAGCCAGCTTCCCTTCTTTAATAATATACATGTCCCTTCCGATATCCCCTTTCTTGCAGATATAATCTCCAGGACTGAAGACCGTGGGTCTTAGCTTCAACACCAGCTCAATAAGGAGTCCAGCTTCACAGTCTTGGAAGATGCGTACCTTCCTAAGTGTGTCTAAGTGGACATTGATGGCAATTTCAGCCTTCAGTTTATCAGGGAGGTACTTCAGAACTTCTTTCTCTTCCACCGTTTTCTTGTTGGTCCACAGGTAATCAAACCATTTAATAACCCTGTTTTCCAAGTCTTTGGTGACTTTTCGGAACTGCAAGTACTGTTTGATAGAATCAACCTTCGCCTGGAACTCTGCCCTAGAGGCATTCATGTTAGAGATCATAGAGCCTACGTTACCGACAATGGTAGCAAAGATGAGCACACCAACCAGGAAGTCCATGACCACAAACAGATACTCTACATCTTTCACAGGAGGTGGAGTCTCTCCAATGGTTGTCAATGTCAATGTTGACCAATATAAACTGTAAATGTATTTCCTGGACAGACGTCCATGTTCTGGATGGGATATATTGGGATAGACCCAGGTGTCTGTTCCAAATCCAATCTGCTTGGAAATAGCAAAAAATATGCATGCATTCCAGTGGATAATGATAAGAATGTACAAGACAAGGTTCCCAATTCGAAACATGTTTGGGTAGTTTGTTCTCGTTTCTGTACGGTCAAAAAACTCAAATAGCCTAGCAATTCTCAGCAGCCGATTAAAGCGCAGCTCAGGATAGTTAACCCCAAATTTAAAATAGCCCAGGTCTGTTGGGATAAGAGAGAGCAAGTCCAGCTTGAACTGCGTAGTAGATTGATAATTCAGTCTTAACTTTTTTTCATCGCGAACTAGTAGTCCTTGTTCCAGGAAACCTGAAAAAGCAAAAGGACAGAGAAGGCAAGAGATTGCTTAATCAGAACTGTCTACCCAGGAAAGCTGCTCATGGGTTTTCAAATATATTTATTGTCAATATTTTAACTGTTTTGTGACCATCTATAGCAAAATATTGTTTTGCCATCAATATTTATTGAAATAAATAAAATACAGTTGTACCTCAGCTCCTGAACGCCTTGGGAGTCGAACATTCCATCTCCCGAACAATCGAAAACCGGAAGTGAATGTTCTGGTTTTTGAATGTTCTTTTGGAAGCAGATCGTCCGGCGGGGCTTCCGTGGCTTCCGATTGGCTGCAGGAGCTTCGTGCAGCCAATCAGAAGCCGCGCTTTGGAAGTCAAACATTTCGAAAGTCGAACAGACTTCTGGAACAGATTCTGTTCAACTTCTGAGGTACAACCAGGCATTGCCACATTCATTTTATTTATTAAATTTCTATCCTGCTCTCCTTCCCCAAAGAGCCCAGGGTGGTAAACACAAAAATGGTAAGACATGGCATTACTCATCATATATAGGTAAGGTAAAGGGACCCCTGACCATTAGGTCCAGTCGTGGCCAACTCTGGGGTTGCGGTGCTCATCTCACTTTATTGGCCAAGGGAGCCAGCATACAGCTTCCGGGTCATGTGACCAGTATGACTAAGCTGCTTCTGGAGAACCAGAGCAGCGCACGGAAACGCCGTTTACCTTCCCGCCGGAGCGGTACCTATTTATCTACTTGCACTTTGACGTGCTTTCAAACTGCTAGATTGGCAGGAGCAGGGACCAAGCAACGGGAGCTCACCCTGTCACAGGGATTCGAACCGCCGACCTTCTGATCGGCAAGCCCTAGGCTCTGTGGTTTAACCCACAGCGCCACCTGCGTCCCACTCATCATATAGTGCTCATCTTAACATCAGCGGGCAGAATCCCACATTGCATGAGCAGATTTCTGCTCACCCAACAGAACTTCACCTTTCTCTCCTACCCCCTGCCTTCCTTTGCACCCCCGAAATCTGAAGGGTCCCTCAGCTGTACAGAGCAGGTTTTGAGAGTGCACAGGGGGCTGCAGCAGGATGCTCAAGTCCTTTCTGCTCACACCTAGGCTTCATTTTGGCAGTAAAAGCAAAGCAAGGGTTCTTGATTGGCCCAAGATGACAAAAATAAACAAGAAGCAGATCTGGGAACATAACTGAGCCAAAGCCAGCATGAATCCCACCCCCCTAATTTAACTGAGTCCAGATTCACGCAGACAGACAGAATCTGCTGCCATTCATGGTGTGATTCCGTGGTTGGAAACTGCTCAAACAACTCACCTGTTCTGTACCTGACAAATGTGTCCAGGACATAGATGACATCAGAAGAATAGTCCAAGATCAGCCAAAGTGTAATGTGTTCCAGTTGAAGCTCATCGAAACAGGCTCTAAACAAACAGAAAGGAATGGAAGATTTGCTTAGAGCTAACACCTGATTCAAGGCAGGTTGCACTGGGGCGGAGCAAACCACATGTTCAACTTTACTTTAAAACATCTCCTGCTTTCATCTCCCATTTATCCTCTGAGGTTGTAATTCTCCCTGTGCTTATCTTCCTGATACTGGTAAGGAAAGTGGAGAGCAGAAATCAATTTAGCGGAACTGAACTGAGCAAATAATCCAAGAAAAGCTGTGCAAGGGCGCAGCCTATTCAAAATATAATTCATGATCTGTGAACTGCAGGTCTACTCAGCCCACCAGATGGCGGTGACAGGTTGTTACAAGTGGCAAGAGATTGCTGTAAATGAGATGAGGGTGGTGTGGGGAGGGCGGCAGTTCCTGCTTCAGAAAGAGCTGCGTATAGATGAAAGTATAGAATTGTAGGGCTAATATAAACCACTTTAATAGACTTGCTGATAGACAGGCAGACAGCTGGATCTAATGAGTAAGAGATCGCTAGGCCGGCATTCCAGATTTCAGAGCGAGTTGAAAGTGAATGGCACGCAAAAAAAGAGGGGAAATATTAATAAAACATGAATATATTTAAAATTAGCCTGAAAGGTTATATTAAGCAAAACGAGGTTGTAGCATCTTGCGTTAAATCGAGAGAGAGAAAAGGCGGGAATGAGCTACAGTGACATTCAAAGCAAGCTAGATACAGTAGGCATATGATTTCAAATATAGTCAGCAGATTTGAAAACTGCTACCATTTTGATCTGCGCAACTGTCTCAGAAGAAAGAACGCCGATAAATAAATAAATAAGCACTATAAAAATGATAATGGGGGGGAAACCAAACACCGGGACAAGAGTAGGAAAAGGGAAATCAACCAACGTTGCATTCGGATACAAATATTTGTTGTGTTTTTTAAAAAGATCTAACATGCGCAGGAGTAAAGACAAAGGACCAAAACAGGCAGTGACAACCGAAGTACCCACCAGCGAATAATCCTCACCTACACACTATCAAACACCAGTTATAGAATACAGGTGTTGCAATGATGGTCAACCACCTATAGTACAGATCGCTTGAAGGGTCCATCACAAAGACCTCTTTCTTCTTCCTGAAAAGAAGGGGAAAGTGGGGGGGGTTATTGTTTTGTTGTTTTCATTTTAATGCTTTACTTGTTGTTGTTCTAACTTGTATTTTATCTGTGAACCGCCCTGAGATCTTGCAATGAGGGGGTGGTATATAATTTAATAAATGAAATAATAGCAATAAGAATATGCAGATGTGAGCACATGAAATTCCATTGATCACAGGTGCTTCTTGTGTCCCAGAGAGATCCCGCTTCCAGTATGCTGAAGACTGCAATTTCGTAAAGAAATACATTATAGCCAGCATTCACCCATCTGGTATGGCCCAACATGGCACCCACGTATATATTCATAAATTAGAATCAGCAAGTTTATCTTAGGGTCGCCATATTTCAAGAGGTACAAAATCCGGACACACAAAGTTGTTGAGTTTTTTTCAGGGTAATTGCCTGATAGCACCGCCGCTGAGCCTGAATCGCCCATGCCATATCCTGGACCACCCCTGCCAGAGCCAGAACCAGACCCAGAACCGCCCATGCACAATTTTTTAAAAAAATTAACCCCAAATCCAGGACATATGCTTTAAAATGTAAAATTTCTCCCTGGGTAGGACCCCCAAAAGAGGACATGTCTGAGAATTCTCAGGTGTATAACTGATCCGACCATCAGTCAGTGCTTGTCATCAGCTAAAGTGGTCTCATCCTATGCTTCAATTGAGGATGCTTCATTCACAGCATCTTAAGGCTTGAACTGGACAGGGTATCGAACAGATGGCCCATACAGATGTGAAAGACTTTGCTCACCAAACTATCAGCATTACATTTACAACCTTTCTTTTTTTATAATAATATTTATTAGTTTTCCAACAAATTGAACACAATACATTTACAACCTTGCCAGTAAATGCTGAATAGGGCCGAAGCGAGACATCTTGTTTTTAACCAGCTTTCACTACCTGCACAATCACTACTATCACAGTAAGGCAGCAGGTACTATTACTACAAGTTTACAGCACGCAAAGTACACAACTACCACTATTGTTGCTTTGTTTTCTCACATCAGTAGTGTAGTTGAGATGCAATCTTTGCAACACACTTCATGGAATCAATTATCTACTTTGCCTTTTGAGCGTTCTATTTCTTTCCAACCTTCCTCGACATGGTGTTGCAAGGAAGTTGATTCTCATCGGTGGGCACAAGCTTAGGTAGTGACCCAAAGCGCAAATTCCATGACCATGTCTGAGTAAAGCTGCATAGGATTGATCTGCAAGGCTGCCATGCTAGGCACACTTCCTTCCAAGGCAGTCTTGTTGAAGTCAGTGGGATCCATTTATCTCCAAGAATGCATGCACAGCCTTGGGCTTCATAGAAGCGCAAATAGGTTTAGCGGCTATATCAATGGCACCCCATCTGTTCACGCTAGCAGTACACATGACCTTAGTATTGGAAGCTTCAGCTATCAAACCTGAATGTGCCAAATCCTCCGGCCACTGTGGCCAGTTGTGTGCAAGAAATTCAAAGGGTGGGGTTAGCAGGAGCTTCCTTCCTGTAGTACAACCTTTGCCAACTTGGTACCCTCCCAGCAGGGGAGGATGGAAGTTGTAGCCCAATTCATTTGGAGTACAGCAGCCTACCAAAGACTGCTGCAATTCATGCCTCTCTCACCTGCACAGCTTGTTTTGCTGCCCTAACTGGCCAATGTGCCAAGGAACCAGCAAGTGGGGAGAGGAGGGAAAGTGGGGTCAACACTTTCTTAAACTGCTCTAAGGGGACAACCAGAAAACACAGGCTTTGCCAAGCCTGACTTGCATATCCTTTATATGTTTACATATGTTTACATATTTTTGTGAATTCATCTTACAGCAGTGCTGTTACTTTCTGTTTAAAAAGGTCTGTGGCCATGTGGACGGGGTCAGTCACAGGAGTTTTGCCCTAACACTCAGAGCTGCAAGCCTTTATACAAGAAGGCAACATGGTGTGGAAAATGCACAGGGGACCAGCTCACATCATGCTGCTGTCACCTGTAAATGATGGCTGCACCAAATGTCACCAAATGATGGCTGCAATGTTTCTGCGTAGGTGCCAGTGTTATCCCATGTTTGCGCAACGTTTTGGGAGAGGTGGCCCTAATTCTCAGTAAGTTGCGGAAGGTCCCTGAGTGGCTGCAGCATTCTAGAATGCGCCGCTTGAAAATTCCAGAGCCAAAGCCGATTGTAGGTTTCGACACGACAGTCACTCAAGAGCTAAACGACTCAGGAGCAGTTAGTTGATTATACCATTCAATTCTGTACAGAGCAGGAAGTGTGTTGTAAAGATGCAGTCCTCCTAATTTATACTTACTCTTCTTCCTTCTTTTTATCATCCTTTTTATCATCTTTTTTGTCATCCTTTTTCTCCTCTTTCTTTTCCTCCTTTTTCTCCTCTTTCTTTTCCTCCTTTTTCTCCTCCTTAACATCTTTCTTTTCTTCCTTCTTTCTGCATAACACAGTGTGCAACAGACTTAGCAAAACGTGGTTGGCTCATCAGCAGCTGGAGAGCTAGCAAGCAGGGAGCAGGTTCAGGAAGACTAGAGGAGGCCAGTCTAAAGTTTACCCGAATGGGTACTTGCGTGGTTTAATACAAAATATTGTGCACATCACAATAGTTGGTGAATATCAGGAACACAACACCACACACACACACACACACACACACACACACACACACACACTATGTGGCTGATTTTGAAAGAGCTTAGTACACACTTTATACATTTGCCAGCAATAAATCTTTCACACAACAGCCCAGAATTTATCCATTTGGCCTGGTGTGCTAAGGAATCATTCTGACACCTTTGTTTGGGGTAGGGTAGGGAAATAAAGTCTGATGAAGTATAAGAAATCTATATAGAGAGTTTGTGTCAAGTTGTCCCTCTGCACCATTACCTAGATAGTACGTGGTGCTGTTTCTTTCTTCAGAGAGGCTGTAAGACTCGTATCATTAAACCAAGAATGCCAGCCCAGATGGAATGAATAGTGCCTGAAGATTGTTCCCTGCCCAATCTACTTCTCTGACAATTATGAAGCCATACGTGGGATATTTAACATGCAGTCAAACCAACATTTCATGTTTCGCTAGATAGGCACATGATAGGAGCAAAAGCTCACAGAGTCTTCCTGTAAGTTTGCTAGAGAGGACTCTGTGAGAGTCCCACCTGACAGGGGCAAGGTGTAGTAATATATTCTCCTCCCTGCCTGGGCACATTCTCTTCCTCTCTTCGGTGATATCGGCTAAATCCGAGCTCCATGATCAGACTCCCTTTTAAGCTAGACTTCGTAACTGATATACCATCTGTTATTCTGCAACATGTATTCTGAGCGAGTAAATGTTACTTTTACATTTTACAAGACTATTTTGTATGTGATTGAGGAGAAATACCAGGAAAATCCAGTCTGCCTTAAAGTATCCTGGATTATTCAAACTAAAAGACACAATATTAAACATGAGAGAGATGTTGAGAGAGAGGCTTAGGCCTGGCACAAACATCACAATAAGCCACAGTTTTAAAACAGGCTTACCCATGAAAGTACCTTCCCACTGCCAGGTGGGTTCATTGTCTGCCCTATGCAGCTCAACCAAGACACAGGATTGCTTGTCATGTTGTCCAAACCAAGGCTATTGTTGGTTTCAAACAATGCTTGAGCGGTAAGCCATAAATAAACTATGGTTTGTCCTGGATGTTTTTCTGGCTTGTCTCTTGCGCTTTTGTTTGAAACAAACTGTGGTCTGGGTTCAGATGACATGACAAACAGCACTATGGTTTGTTTGAGCAATGCAGGTGCTATGTGAGAGGGGGGAAAGCTGCTCAGAGACCCATACAGCAGAGGGGAGCCACATTCCTGATTGAACCGTAGTTAAGCAAGTTAGCCTGAGCATGAGTTGCACACTGATACACACAGCTCATGCACTCCCACTTTGTTCCTCCTCTAAGTTGTGTGGTGAAACAAACTACAGAGCAGCTGACTTGGCGTCCATTACATCCAAACCAGTACTGATGGTTTGCTTCTCCCAAACAATCCATGATCAAGAAGCCAAGGGTGAAACCTTGGCTCCAGATCATGGTTTGTTTGTAGAGAAACAAACTACGAGCCCGGGTTTGGATATAATACCAAGCCAAGTGGCTTGTTTCCCCACACAACTAAGAAATGAGTGAAATAGGAGTGTGACACCACACAGCTCACACGTCAGCCAGTTTGCTTAAATGTGGTGTGAGTCCAGAGTTATGTCAAAACACAGCCCACTTAAAAGAACTGATAGATTTTATCAATGAATTTACATTGGAAAAGCTCGACAAAACCAGCCAGGAGGCTACAATTCAAAGTAAGGCTATAAATACAAGGGCATGGGGTCCCCCCCCCTAAATACTATGATGTGTAAATTCCCAACTAGCAGCATCACTAACCAGAAGGAAAGGGATAGATTATCATCTACAAGGAAGAGATTTTCCACAAAAGCATGGCAGCTGACATAGGGTTTAAAAAGGGGGGGGGGACAATTGATCTACAGTTGTGAGGAGCATGTTTTGCAGCAGTGGGGAGGGACTAGGCAAGGCACAGATCATCTACGTACTTACTCTTCATTGGTGTTGTTGGAATAGTTGATGTTAAATCTGGCCAGAGCCCATTGACTACAGTGAGTTAAAATTAACAAGTAAATGCATGGGTGAATAAAAGAGCAACGCAGAAAGCAGCATTTAATACATTGGTCACTGTGTGCAACTATCATTACCTCCATCATTCATTGCACTGTTAGGCCTTCCCAGATTCTGACAAGATTAAGGAGGTCAACTTTGACCGCAGCACTAAGCTCCTTTGCGTAACTATCCAGGGCACCGGTCACCCATGTTCACGTGCAGCTCACACACGTTTGTGGCCATGCCTGGTGCCTGAAGCACTTTAGCCTGGTCTCAGGCGTCCTAATGCTCGACAGTGGAGGATCCAGCTATTTATAGCACCCATTTGGCTGTGTTCCTCAAGCCGTTCCAGTCATCCTCGCAGTAGCAGTGCCAAGACAGGCTTGGCAGAAAACAGGCATATTTACTGCTGCTGCAAACACCACGGCAGAGCAGAGACATGGCTGGAACGCTGCAAATCTGGAACTTCGAAGGAAGGGGAATGCTATCTATTGGAGAGCCCAGGTTCAACGCTTATCATTTGTGGGAGGGAGAGACATCGCGGTAGCATCAGTGATGCACGCTTTTGATTCCCTGCCTGTGATAGATGGAGACTCACAATTCTATACTGAAGTGAACATATGAAGCCTGCAGTTAAGGAGCACCCAGATTGGTCTCTGAAACCTTGTAATCAACAGCATATAGTACTAGATATACAGAACACAGATTACTGGGGTATCACACCTTGGTTGGTAGAGCACAAGACTCTTAATCTCAGGGTTGTGAGTTTGAGCCCCACGCTGGGCAAAAGATTCCTGCATTGCAGGGGTCTTGACTGGACGGCCCTCGTGGTCCCTTCCAACTCTACAGTTCTAAGATTCTATGCCCTCTTTTAATCATCCAGGGGCTGCTACTTAAAATGGTTAAATATCGTCAACACACAGAGCAAACCTTTAGAAATATCTCCTTGACTGAATAAGGTGTAGACATTCTACAAGCTCAGGGACCTGACAAACAGCCAACCCCGAGCACATTCTGGGGTATCTACTGCACCAGGAATGTGACCTTCCAGACGCTGTTGGACTACAACTCCCATCATTCCTCACAATGGACCATACTAGCTGGGGCTGGCAGGAGATGGAAGCCAATAGCATGGGGAGGGTCACAGACTCTGCATTCCTGTGCCACACAATCCAGCATTCTAAGGACTCGCTTCTGATTGGGTAGTCCAAGGGGCGAGAAAAAGTTGAAAACCTAAATAAGCAATATTGGGGGAAAGCTGAGACACCATAGAGGCCCAGGCAAGGTTCCAATGTCAATGGACAAGGCTGCTGGAGAAGGATGGTTGCATGGGTTGGTAGTGCACATTATATGCACCCAGAAAATCTCAGGTTCAATTGCTGTCATCTCCTGGTAGGGTTGGGAAACTCTGAAGAGCTGCTGTCAGTCAGTGAAGACAATACCAACAAGATGAACCAATGGTCTGACTTGGGACAATGCAGCTTCCTGTGCTGTGTCCTGTCCTCATTTTCTCCCCACCAGCTTCCATTCTCTCCTCCCTGAATTCTACCAATGGTCAGATCCCAGCCTCTATGCCCTTCCTTTCTCACTTTCCACGCATTGTTTCCTGCCCAACAGTGTGAGCTTTTTTTGGGTGGGGAGGAGAAATGAATCTTGGGCGTATGGTCATTTTTGCCGAAAAGGCAAAATTTATTCATCTCTGCAAATTTATTTCATCTGCATTGTTATTCTCACTGCAGAAGTTTGGTTTCATTTGGCATCAAACAGGACTGGGGAACCTGTGGTCCTTCAGATATTGGTGAACTGCAAGTCCAATCAGTCACAGCCAGCAGGGTCAAAGGGCAGTGATTGTGGGAGTTGCAGCCAGCAGCATCTGCACAGGTTCCTCAGCCCTGGTGTAAAATATGGAAGATTGAGTAAACAGCTCTGTTTGCCATGCATTGCAGACCATCCATATTTCAAAATGGGCAACCAAGTTCAGTCTGGAAGCCTGGAGCGGAAGTCATAGAAAGGATCCAGCCATAAATCTACATGATCAGGAGTATGACTGAATGGGTACATTCACCGAAAACTATTGATATAGACTTGTAGCCCTTATACATGACAGGTGCAAGTCACATCGCATTAAAGCTAATGGCGAGACTTCCAATTAATTTTTAGGATTGTCTACAGCAGGGCCGAGGAAGCTCTGGTCCTCCAGAGGATGCTGAACTCCAACTCCCATCAGCCCCAGCCAGCATGGCCGGTGGTCAGGGATGATGAGAGTTGGAACCTAAAAACGTTTGGAGGACCAAAGTTTCCCCATGCAGTATTCAGTACCTATCAGTACTGCACTAAACAATGCTTTTTAAAAAAAATCAGAGCCTCGTAGCTCCTTCCCAAAGTCCAGGAAGCTTCTTCCCAGCTTAGGAAAGAAGGCACAATGCTCTGGTAGAGTCCGAGAATCCTCCCTTGCATGGTGAGTACTGACACCCTTTTTCCAAGGAGAAAAGCGCTTGCACTAAGTATCCCTCTGTGAACACAACGCTCCAAGCAAATATCTTCCCACAGAAGCTGTATCCTCTTACTTTTTCAGTCCATCTGCTTCATCGTAGTTCAGCTGGGTGTTGCTGTCTCTACTGGGAATGTCTTTGAGTTCTGGCCCTCGGATTCGCTCAAGAAAGGAATCTGGCCTTTGGTCTTCATGATGCAAGTTCCTCCTGGCCCAGGATCGCAGTGATAAGATGAACCACGATAACCTGAAAGGATGGAGGGAACAGCTAGGCAGTACGAACTGACCAAGAGAAAGTGAACAACTGTATACTTCAGAAGGTTTCCTAAGCTTAGCATTCCCTTGTAATTGTGTGATTGAAGGTCTGTTTGAAACTTTCACAAACTAAACACATGGTGCGTGCAGAACCCATTTATTATTATTATTATTATTATTATTATTATTATTATTATTATTATTCCCCTCCCATCTGGCTGAGTTTCCCCAGCCACTCTGGGAAGCTTGCAGCGTATATTAAAACATAATAAAACATCAAACATTAAAAACTTCCCAAAACAGGGAAGGCCCTCTGCCTGTTTCCCTGTAAGTTCTCTTCTTGCAGTGAGGGAACCAGCAGAAGACCTTCAGAGGAGGACCTCAGTGTCCAGGCTGAGAGATGGGAGTGGAGACACTCTTTCAGGTATACTGGGCCAAGGCCGTTTAGGGCTTTCAAGGTCAGCACCAACACCTCACTCCTTCCATTTTGATGTATTTCCATTTGATGAGGTGGATGTCTACACTTCAATATAAAACATCTTTACATTTCAACATCTGAAGTAAATATTACACAGGGGGATATATGCATAATTTGTCACATCTAACCAGGGCTGTTCAAGTTATTATGGCACTGCAGCCAGAAAATCCTACATGGTTTCTCCTTTTCCTAGGCAACAGATAATAAATAGCATTTGCTACCATTTCATGACACCCCAAAACATCTGCCCAAGGTGGCCTCCCCACTCTGGCTAAAAGTAGGGCTGGTCCCATGATGTAAACGTATGGCGGAACCTTGCGCTACTGAAGTATTCATAGGACGGATTAAGTCCAAAGGAAGCCAATGAAAAGCTTTCACACTCTGTGTTCTCCCCGCTACTAATGCAGAGACTATTTTTGCTAACATGGGTTTCTTCAACAACAATAACAAAACACTCTCCTTCACATAACCTAAAACCGCTTACATGATAAGTAACAATTCTTTGTCAAAGTTGCACGGTGAACATTTTGCTTTCGTCCAAATTATATTCTGGAGAAAGAACCCCCCCCCCCGTGGTGATAAAAGGGAACAGGCCCAGCATTTTTGTGTCAATATTTGCAAAGTTGGATGCTTTCTCATACATCAGACGCACAATCTAACAAAACATTGAAGAGAAGGTAACATTTTGCAAGGACTTAGTGCTGCTCCACACAGCCTCATTTTAGCTGGTGCTGAGACAAGCCCTATGGTGGCTTTGAGACCTTTCAGAAGATTGTGGTTCCCCACCACCTCCCATGAAAACTGTTGAAGTGGGAATTATGCCAAATACAAAATGTGACTTCTGATAGAAAACCGAAAAAGGTTTCACCAAGATTTCGCTCTCAATTTTACATTCTCTCAAAGAACTAAAAAGAACATGCTTCGAATACCACCTTAATCGCCCAATGCAGCACGCCCCCAATACTAATCAGGGGTGCCAACTTGAATAAAATATTGGGAGGAGAAACTAAGCACAGTCAATCATATGATGCAGTGCACACACACCATTTGAATGGCAATGCCCTTCAACTTTGGGGTGGCCTGGACCACTCAAATATTTTATGGGGGGCAATGACCCATTGGCCCTTAGGAGTTGGCTCCTATGATCCTAATAGTTCAGATGGTGATCAATTTATCGTCCATTTCTTCTCTAATAGTTTGATATGAATGAAAATTTGTTTCTTAGGCATTTTTGCTGGCCAGCCCCGCCCTGCCCCTTTGCTTCCAGTGCAAGATCCCATTAACCTCTTGCAAGGTCACTGCCATGCCATCTCCCAAACGTAGCTTACCTAGCCATCGCTCCGCTGCCTGAGAACGAGCTTCTTCGAGATTCAGGCAGGCCGCCCGTCTCCATGGAAATGACTCTGTGCAATTCGGGAGACGTGTCCTCCTCACACAGCGAGCGGGTCCTTGAGAATCAAAGAGTAAAACCCGAAAGAACAACGCATTCAGCCCCCATTTGACGTGCACTTGCTATTCCTCCAGCTCTCCCAATTAGGCAACAACCGTGGAGGAACATGCATTCCTTCCAAAGTCACAAGTGCTATTACTGTCACGGGTGACGTTATGAAAAACGCAGCACATTAATAATCTTCCGCCTCAGTTCCGCATCGCTTGATGTCCACAAGAATTTTGCCAGACGGAACTTACTGACAGATGCATTGTCTTCGCATCTATTAGATTTTCTGCCAGACCCATCCTAGATGGCCAAGGCAGAAAACAATAGGTGAGCTAGGGGTGGGGGGACTGTAGAAATCCTGTCAGAATCAAAGCCCACATGCTAAAAAAAAATCAACAGATACTAAAATCCATTCTGAGACGGGGGAGAGGAGGAAATCCATTATATGGCTCAGAATGCAAACCTGAACCCACTTATCTGGGAGTTAGTCCCATTGAATCCAATACTTCTGATCAGCCATGGTTAGGATTGAACGGTTAAGGCTACAGTTCGACAGTTTACTTAGATGGGGTAGAATGCATCCTATGGATTTAAATGGGGCTTATTTCTGGGTAAACCTGCACAGGACGAGATAAATTAGTGGGCTGGCATTTCTGGGCCCAGGCACAGAGAAGTTGTGGTGGGGTGTGCAGAGAGCAAATGAATACCAGGAGACATCTTCTCATGACCAAGTGGGCAGTGAGTGGGGAAGGGGACTCAGAGTTTTTCTGAGCAGCAGGCAATGGCCTCAAGGGCATTATTGTGCCCATAGGCACCATGTTGGAAACCCTTGTGAACTATATTCCCACAATATTTGGGTTTCAGGTTGTGCTTTATTTGGGAGTCAGGCTATGCTGAATTAACAGAACCGAGTTTACCTGGTAAATCCATTTTCAAGCTTATCATCAGGGTCATCATTGATAGTCTTCAGAGACAGCCTATGGATCGCAGGACAGGAGTGATAGGTATCAACTTTAGCCATTTTGCTTTACATATCAGCCTCCAAACCGTACCTGAAATACACAAAGAAAGCATTGTGAATCCTGCATTACAGAGAAGAGACTTTAAGGTTCTTAAAAAAAAAAAATCAACAGAATAAAAAGACCAAAAGGAGATGGGGAACTTATGCAGAGAAATCGTGGCATTGTTTTGCTCAGAAGTCATTCCCAAAGTTCAAAGGGACTTTGCTCCCTAACATTTAGGACAGCAGTCTCAGCAAACTAGAAGTGACATTAATCATACCATCACATATCCATGCATGTTTCTTTTTATCATTCACCTAGTTATTGGCTGTTCAATAGGCCTATCACACAGAACACAGGCAAACGACCTGGGGTCCTCCAGATGTTGTTGGACGGCATCTCCTGGTGTTGCTGGACCACGGCCCCAGCCAACAATCAGGGATGATGGGAGCTATAATCCACATCTGGGGGTCAACACACTGGCTACCCCTAGAATGTTCAACACAAGTGAATAAAGGTGGCATCAAGGAGGACAGAAAGTAGATCTCTGAGTGATTCGCAAGACATTTTTTCCAACCATTTAATAGTAGCAACAACAAAAATTTGGGTGGCCAGGTGCGAAAGAAGGTAGGGCTCCTAGACTTTTAATAGTTGTATAGAAGAGGGAATTTCATCCGTTGTTAAAGAGGCAAGAGCCCTGGCCACTTTTGCACCTGGCTCCCAAGCAAGAAGACTGAGATTAAGAAAACAGGCAGAAGGCAGAGAACCAGGAGCGAATGTCTCAAATGTAGAGTGCAGATTTTACCCTATAAGTCCATCACTCTTTAGTCCAATTCGAACCAATGAGACTTGTGTCACATGAAGAATTTGTCCCATTTATTTCTATGGGACTGAAGCAAGAGCCTTCGACCTCCACAAATTAATGTGTTTTATTTATTTAAAATGTTATGTTCCACATCTCTGAAGAAAATAAATAATGACTTAGAAGAACACAAAATGAAATTAACGTTACTCAGTAACAACAGAGAAGCAGCCACAAGAAATGAAGGAAAGAGCAATTTTGTCAACCAAATCCCTGTTGGAAAAGGCTTATGCTCCTCCCAGAAACCATCAGAAGAGTATCTTCCCACACCTCTGCAGAAAGAAAATTCCACAAACATGGGTCAATATCGAGAAAACCCTTGTTTTATGGCCATCATCTATCCAAACCCATCACAAAGATGGCAACAGTGATCCAGAAGTGGAGAGGCAGTCAGGAAGGTATGAAGGTCCCAAGCCATGCATGGCTTCAGAGCATTTTTAAAAATACCTTGACTTAGACCAGTGGTGGGGAACCTCCAGCCTTTGGGCCTATCTGGTCCCACTGGACCTTGCAGTATGGTCCACCACCAGGCTGGACATCATATATATGACATCATTGATAGGTTAACCCTTAAAACTGTTGCCCAAAGCAAGAAGAATCAGAAGCATACCCTGGTATTTCCTTTGCAGCCAAAGGCCAACATTTTTCAAAATTAAGCAATGCAGAGCAACAGAAAAAGGCTGTGCATATAAAGAATTGGAAGCACATTTAGAGCAAGCTGCCAATTCCTTCCCTTGACATTCTATAATCAGGTGTCATGATGTTGCTGGGTGATTGGCAGTTTGAGAGGTCCTGGCTACCTGTCAAAGTGGTCTGGGGGACTCGAGGATCCCATCTAGCTGGATCCAGATTTCTACTCCAGTTTACAGACAGAAGCATATTTAAAGACATTATTGCTGGAACAAAACAGGCTGACGATGTACTACCTTCCAAACACCCAGCTCCAAACTTGACTTACGTATTTTGTGATATTGTGATATGTATCTTTGCCGATCTTTGCTGCACTGATACCCTTAAAATAAGGCCGCCGTATAAAGCCAGACATAAGAAGATAAGAGGAGCTCATCGAGTCCATCATCCCATTCTCACGCTGGCCAACCAGATGCCTCAGTGGGAAATCTGCAAGCGGGACCCAAGCACACAAAAAATGTTCTCTCCCCTCCTGCTGCTTCCAGCAACTGATATTCAGAAGCATTGCTGCCTCTAGCTAAGCTTCGTTTGTTGTCTCTGTTTTCATATCTGCATGTTTTCTATAGAAAGGGGTACAACCCTAAGGTCGCCTATCAAATGTAACACATCTGTAGAAAAGACTTTGCAACCTGAAAAAGAGACAATGCACATACTTTCATAAGCCAATAAAATCTTTAATACAAATATTTTATCGTCATCATGGAATCCAGTGCTGAATCAGCAATCCAATGGTCTATAGAATAAGGGCGGGAAACCCATGACCCTCCATATGTTATTGAACTACAACTCCCATCATCCCTTGTATTTACAGCGCTGGCTGAGGCTGATGGAGGATCATAGGTTCTCCTGCTGCATAACGTAAACAACTGAGCTTTATATGACACGCTGAAGCAGAAGCCTATGCATGGTATTGTCTCCACATGACCAGCTGACCAGGAACAGTGCCGGATTTACGTATAAGCTAAACAAGCTATAGCTTAGGGCCCCACTCTCTTGGGAGCCCCCCCAAAAAATTTTAAGGGGGAAAAACTGGATGTACATTTCCAAAATATAAGATAAAATAAAATAACAAATAAAATAAAAACTACATACAGCAACAGTGTTTTGTGTTGTGTAGGCTCTTATGATGATTGTAATACATATTTTGTTATGTGTAAATGGCTTTAGATACCTATTAGGTCCATAAATTACCATATAGCATATATTCAACACAAAAAACAGTGACAATTTGTTGTTGACAAAGGACAGCTGGACATATAAAGTGCCCCATTATCTTCAGTAGCTTAGGGCAGGCTTCCTCAACCTCGGCCCTCCAGATGTTTTTGGCCGACAACTCCCATGATCCCTAGCTAGCAGGACAAATGGTCAGGGATGATGGGAATTGTAGTCTCAAAACATCTGGAGGGCTGAGGTTGAGGAAGCCTGGCTTAGGGCTTCCTGACCAGCGAGCAATGTTTACATTTAAAGCGGCCAGCACAAATATCAATTCTTGTGCAAATTTTCCATTCAAGAAGTTCAACATCTGCATTAGTCTTCCATTGCCTTAAATTATTCAGCTTGAATAAGCTGGATCACTAAATTTTGCTCCACTGAAGTACTGTGCACAGTTTACAATGGAAGGTATGCCATTATTATAAAGACACGCATTTAGGACTGCCTCTAAATACAGAAGAAATGGAGGCAGTGAGGGGAAGAAATGGAGGCAGTGAGAGATTTTACTTTCTTGGGCTCCATGATCACTGCAGATGGTGACAGCAGTCACGAAATTAAAAGACGCCTGCTTCTTGGGAGAAAGGCGATGGCAAACCTAGACAGCATCTTAAAAAGCAGAGACATCACCTTGCCAACAAAGGTTCATATAGTTAAAGCTATGGTTTTCCCAGTAGTGATGTATGGAAGTGAGAGCTGGACCATAAAGAAGGCTGAACGCCGAAGAATTGATGCTTTTGAATTATGGTGCTGGAGGAGACTCTTGAGAGTCCCATGGACTGCAAGAAGATCAAACCTATCCATTCTTAAGGAAATTAACCCTGAGTGCTCACTGGAAGGACAGATCCTGAAGCTGAGGCTCCAATACTTTGGCCACCTCACGAGAAGAGAAGACTCCCTGGAAAAGACCCTGATGTTGGGAAAGATGGAGGGCACAAGGAGAAGGGGACGACAGAGGACGAGATGGTTGGACAGTGTTCTCGAAGCTACAAACATGAGTCTGACCAAACTGCGGGAGGCAGTGGAAGACAGGAGTGCCTGGCGTGCTCTGGTCCATGGGGTCACGAAGAGTCAGACACGACTAAACGACTAAACAATTAAATACAGATGGATCGATCAGTTTCCAGTCTGGATCTGTTTCTCACATATTCAGTCATAAATCAGTCCCATCCGGTGTCTCCACATTTAACTGCAATGATAATAATTTAAAAATCCATATGAACATTTAAATGTTTTATTTCAAAATACCATTTCAATACATATTTTATCTCAACGTATGCCTTTCTAAATGTATTTTATCCTAAAATATGCAATGAATAAAATAAAATTGCACATTCTCTTCCTGAGCAGAGAGCTGTACTGTAAAGTTCTGCAGAAGTGCGTACTCTGAAGGATAATTACTTTCCAATCTGTGTCTTAGAGCAAGAGGTGTGAATTAAATCAGAGTGTTTAAAAATGCTGATTGAATGAAATCCTCTCCCATCTTTAACTGCAGTTAGTCATGTAGGCTAAAGAAAAAGGAAACTATTCAAAGACTCCATGATGGCATCAACAGACAGTGACTCAGCATATCAAGGCAAATCAGCACATCACCCCCCTAATCTCTGCAGATCAATTGCATAAAGCACTTCTATTTTCTGTAACATCCATTGAATTGGGAGAAAGGCTAAGCACAAGCCCAAGTACCTGTAAGGAAATTAGGCAGCATCACTGGCCTTGCTGAAAATGAAAATGACTTGCTTTGTAAAACCTGCTGCTCAACTTTCAGAAAACAACATGCCGTGTCTCATAATACAAATCCCATGTAATTTATAGAATGTCAACATAAGAATGGCTTCAAGAGGCAGTGAAAGGTTTCCCAGCTTTTCGACCAAAGATACCTTGGACTGCAGCTCAGACCACATACCTGAGAAACAGAGCATTCAACTGTCCTTGTTTTCCAGAGACAGTCCTGGATTTACAGAAACCACCCAGGTTTCTGATTTGATACCGGAATGTCCCGCTTTTCCTTAGGATGTCCCCATTTTCATCAGAGAAATGTTGGAAGGTATGGAATTATGTGACCCTCCAACCCAAGGAGATAAGTAACTATGCAACCTTTAGAAGACATCTGAAGGCAGCCTTGTATAAGGACATTTCTAAATGTTTAATGTTTTATTATGTCATTATATATGTTGGAAACCACCCAGAATGGCTGGGGTATATTATTATTATTATTATTATTATTATTACTACTACTATTACTATTATTTAGGACTTCCCTATTTTCATCGGAGAAATGTTGGAGGGTAGGACATACTCCATCACACAGGAGTACAGTGGTACCTTGGGTTACAGACGCTTCAGGTTACAGACTCCGTTAACCCAGAAATAGTACCTTGGGTTAAATACTTTGCTTCAGGATGAGAACAGAAATCGTGCTCCGGCGGCATGGCAGCAGTGGGAGGCCCCATTAGCTAAAGTGGTACCTCAGGTTAAGAACAGTTTCAGGTTAAGAACAGACCTCCAGAACGAATTAAGTTCTTAACCCGAGGTACCACTGCATGTCTCATTGAAGCTTTCTAGTCATTTCCACCCCCAAGCCAAAACATAACCCGTCCTGCAAGTTAACAGCCGCACATTGGCCATGGGCCTGAGGCAACCCATGCCTTTCATTGCTGACCATTGATATTGTTTATTGAGTGAGGAAGCTGAGTTGAATGCTTCCTAGCTTTGCATTCAACTGAGAGTCCTGTGTAAGCCAGAGGAAGCTGTCTTACAGCTCACAAGCCACTCACCAATTTATCCTGGCCTTGTTTATCCACAGCCCTAGGGAAGATACTTACTGAAAGGAGTAGAGTGCTTTTTTTGGCACCCGAGGTCGCAGTCATTTATTTCACCACAGAATAAATAAACAGATGCCCCTTGCAGCTGAGATCCTGATCTGCATGCTGATCACTTAGGAATGTGGGATGGTTTTTACATCTGGCGCACTATTATCTATACCCACTGACAGCAGCTCTCCAGGGTTTTAGGGACAGGACATACTCAAGGAGGGACCCGGGTGGCGCTGTGGGTTAAACCGCAGAGCCTAGGACTTGCTGATCAGAAGGTCAGTGGTTCAAATCCCCACGACAGGGTGAGCGCCCATTGCTCGGTCCCGGCTCCTGCCAACCTAGCAGTTCAAAAGCATGTCAAAGTGCAAGTAGATAAATAGGTACCGCTCCGGCGGGAACGTAAACGGAATTTCCGTACGCTGCTCTGGTTCTCCAGAAGCGGCTTAGTCATGCTGGCCACATGACCTGGAAGCTGCACACCAGCTCCCTCGGCCAATAAAGCGAGAGGAGCACCGCAACCCCAGAGTTGGCCACGACTAGACCTAATGGTCAGGGGTCCCTTTACCTTTTATACTCAAGGAGGGTATGAAATAGGGCTGATAAGGGGTGTGGCATCAGGAAAGGGGGTGTGGCTGAGGAGAGCCCCAAAGGGCAGATATAGAGGTTGCACCTGCGTCCAAGACCTGAGGTTCCCCACTCTTGCCACAGTAGTTTTTAGTCAACAAAGTGGTTTACAGTCATTAACTTTTATCCTTACCCTCCAACATTTCTCCAATGAAAATAGGGACGTCCTACCCAGTGCTGTTTTTATATAAAGAGGTGCCAGAAATCACCATGAATGCCTCCCTTGTTCTCTTATAATGGCAATGGCGCCCACCCAAGAGGTGCTGGAACTGAGTTCCGGCAAGTTCCAGCTGAAAAAAGCCCTGGGCCCACCATACCCTCCAACGTTTCTCCAATGAAAATAACGACATCCTAAGGAAAAGCGGGACATTCCGAGATCAAATCAGAAACTGGGATGGCTTCTGTAAATCCGGGACTGTCCCTGGAAAATAGGGACACATGGAGGGTTTGTTGTTTCTACTCTGTGAAGCACTTATTAATCAGTATATATCAGGGCTTTTCTCAGTCTCACCAAAGGCAATATGTCACTGGAGTGTCTGGATTACACAGAGAATAGGAGCCATTTCAGACTGTCGCTATTTTGGGTGGGATTCAATCGCCAATTCAGGTTGCACAATAATAGCTGGTTGGGAGGTCTTGCACCACAAACTCACCCAGTCCCCCAAAATGGGGAGGTGGTGCAAGAAGAAGCATGATGGAGAAATGTGCTGGGTTGCACTTCCCTGTAAACAAATCAGAATGAATGCTCATTAAGTAGCCAGCATCATCTAACCTGCCTACAAACAAAATAGGATGAAAGCTCAATAAATAGGTTGTGTGGAAGGGCCTTAGGCTGGGGTTCAGGTCTGACAAGCCAAGAATCAGGTCCAAATGAATAGAGCAGGATAGAATAGTTAACCAGAAGAAGCCACTGACAATGCAAGTCCCAGACAGACAGGAAGTCAAATTCTGGAAAAGCACGTCAAAGATAATAAGTGGAGCGGAAATGTAAGAAAGGAATCCAGAGCTGAAGGAACTGCCTGCCACTTCTTCCTACTTCCTTTGGGTCACACATTGCTTGTGAACGGGAACCAAAGGATCCTCTCAGCACAATAAAAGTGGAGCGAGAGCAGGACCAAGGGGAAGGAATGAGAAAAAGACCAAGAAAGAGCAGTTGCCAGACTGTGGAGACAATGGCCTGGTTTGCAGATACAGTGGTACCTCGGGTTACAAACGCTTCATGTTACAGATGCTTCAGGTTACAGACTCCGCTAACCCAGAAATAGTACCTCGGGTTAAGAACTTTGCTTCAGAATGAGAACAGAAATCGCGCGGTGGCGGCACAGCGGCAGCAATAGGCCACATTAGCTAAAGTGGTGCTTCAGGTTAAGAACAGTTTCAGGTTAAGAACGGACCTCCAGAATGAATTAAGTTCTTAACCCAAGGTACCACTGTAATGCTCAACCACAGGGGCAGAGAACTTCTGGCCTGTGGGCCACATTTGGCCCACCTAACTCCATTTGGCTCTTTAAGCTGTTTTCCATGCACACCAGTCCCCACAACTGATATTATATGTGATTGCAAGAATACAACAGGTGGGGAAGAGGAGTGCAGGAAGGGCAGTGAGTGTTGGCGCTAACAGTGCCGGGCGAAGTAGCTCATTGCTACCATTATCATCATGAATGGATGAAGAACTGTCTACACCTGGTAAAATTACCTTTTCCAAACAACCCTCCTAAGAATCAGGAGGTGGTTAATATTTGCATTGGTTCAAATTGTATTTCCAAAGGTGTAATAAAAGCAAAAGCAAAATAACCCACTCAACCAACTCCCCACCACCACCTACGATATTTAACAGTGCTCTGCTTTATTAATACCTTGAATAGAAGATTGGATAATCTCCATTTATTTTAATTTGGACTCTTTCTGTCAAAAGGTGTTGATTTTGACTGCAAGTCTTAAATACTAGTGTGCTCATTTTGTGTGAGCCTATGTGGTTTTATGTATTGTAATTCACAGAAATTACGATCCATAATATTGAGAAATGCGGAGGTATAATGAATAGTATTATTTTCTTTCATCATAGCATCACTGCATCATAACCTTTAAATGGATAAGTGGGGTCATATTTACCCCACCACTGGTCCATTTTTCTATGTCACCATGGCAACCACTTCTGCACTATTGTGTATGATAGAATCTAACACAGAGTTGCTACATTTGGTACTAAAGTACCACAGTTGGTACACTTTTGATTACTAAAGTATGGAAATATTACTACTAGTCTTTACCACTTCTTCTACTACTAAATGAACGTGCAAGTCTTTTTGCAGCTCACTTGCCTGGCATTGAATTAGTACTGGAAAATCTCCTAGAGCTAAATTTGACAGCCAAAACAAGAAACGAAGTCCACAGAGTTTTCATTATGCTTGACATCTTTTGCCAGTGTGTTAATGTCATCTGTGTGGTACAAAATATTAGCTGGCATAGATATTTGCAACAAGGCCATCCAAGCTAGAAA
The DNA here is from genome assembly GCF_965112155.1 of Podarcis liolepis. Lineage (NCBI taxonomy): Eukaryota > Metazoa > Chordata > Lepidosauria > Squamata > Lacertidae > Podarcis > Podarcis liolepis. The sequence continues at coordinate 33,429,443 of NC_139558.1, read as the reverse complement.
GGCAACACTGGATGTTGAAGTAGCCACTGTAGAAGCTCTCCTCACAGAGCTGACAAAACTTCAAAACAGCAGGAAACACATGTGGAATGAAGCCGAATTGGTGGCACCAAACAACCTAAATATAGTAATAAAACTCCTGTAAATGTGATGGAGTTTGGTGCAAGAAGGCAAGGCTGCAGGATGACAACACCTGATGCTAACTTGAAAGAAATGAAATGCTACAGGTGGCACTCCAGAAGGAGTCTACTTCAGAAAATGCATTTTATTACATTTGCTGTTAAGCAGTTAGCAGCGAAAAAAGTTGATTTCTTGTGGAAATATATCACCATGTCCGAAAGGGATGTGGAGAGAAAAGCTTTTGCTTTATTAGAGCAATATCCTGCGGACCTTAATGGTGATGATTTTGGAAAAGAAATGCGACATTTATCCTCAATACATAAATCAAATATTGTAAATTCAGTTAAAGCTTTTAGATCTGTTGAACTTGTTAGCCGAGTACAAACTTGGTGGCCTGTTTCCAAAATGTTTGTGTTTTGCTTAAGAATGCTATTAACCATGTCAGCAACAGCGGCTTCTGGAGAGAGGTCATTTAGCAAACTTAAGCTAATTAAGAATTATTTAAGCTCTACAATGCCTCAGGAATGTCTTGCGGATTAGGGCAGGCTAAATATTGAATCAAAGATTGCCAGAACAATTAATTTTCATGCTGTGATTTGAAAATTTTTATTTTAAAAAGGGCCAGAAAAGCTCTTTTTAAAAAAGTAAATAGTAATTTAATCTACCTTTTTTTAATACTATTGTCTTCTGGTGATCTAATGTGCATTGCTATATGGAAGTGATGCTTCCATGTGAATTCTTCTCCTTATTTGTATTGTAGCATAAACAAAGATGTTCAAATCAAACGTCCTTTCTGATCTCTGATCCTCTTTTAATTTATTTATATTTATTCATTTATATTTATCATGGAGGGAGTATCAGAGCATATGACCTCAAATGAAGAAAATTAACAGAGTGCTCCACTACACACCTCTTTCGTCTTCCATACCCTTTTTGACCTTACAAGCTACAGCTCATGGAATAAAACCATAGAGGATAAAAACAGAATGGCTAATGGAAAAGGGAAGGAACCCCTTTTCCATTAGCAGAGGTGGGATTAGGGCAGCAAGACTGGTTCTGTCCCACTGGGTTCTGACCCTAGGAGGCGCCATGGGACATTGTAACTATGACATAATGAATTCAGCAGAAGACGAGACACGGGGGCACCAAATTTTAAATCAAAGGCACCCCACTTCGGATAAAGATTGCAACTCAGTTTAGGGTTACCAGAAGTCCCCAGTTCCCGGGACAGTCCCCGGATTTGCAAATCTGTCCCCGGGAAACATGGCAGCAGCAGTCTCAGCAGCCCGGAGCCAGCCTGGTAACGCAGTTGGCTCTGGCTGGCTTCAGGAGCTGCTTGCTGCTTGCTGCCACCGTCACTGCTGAAGGGAAAACAGGGACGTCCGGCTGTACAGATCTCCTGCCCCCTTCCCCCTCTGTTTTGACAGATCAGGGGAGGCTCGAGAGTCGCAAGTGGGTGGCCATTGCCCAGGAGGGGTGCAAGGCACGCAGTTTCTCTGCCAGGCAAGGTGCAAAGCCATTCTTTCGTACCCTGTGAAACATAAATGCACACAGTTTTTTAAAAACTGGGCAACGGCCGGCTGGCCACGACTCCCAAGCCTCCCCCAATCAGTCAAAACAAAGAGGGATGGGGGAAGGAGATCGGGGGAAGCTTGGGAGTCATGGGTGGGCGGCGCGCCATTGCTGTTTTTTAAAAACTCTGCGCATTTATGTTTCACAGGGTGCGAAAGAAGGGCTTTGAACCTGTATACAATATGCATGTGTGCTTGGGCCCAGGGTCTTTTGCCTCACCATCCCCACTACTGACTCCCTGTTGCTATTCAGCTTTAAAAAAAAAAAGTGTCCCCAGATTCATTGAAAAAATCTGGTAACCATAATTAATGTTTTAGAAGAGCCACTATAACTTCTATTTCATATCTTCATTCACGCAGTCAAATCCTATACATTTCTGCTGAGAAATAAGTCCTTTGGTGCTCAGTATGAATTACCCTGAGACAGCAAAGGTTGGTCCATTGGGGCAAATGGGGTTCTGCCCCACCTATCTCATTCTGCTCTCCGTCAGCCCCCAGCTGCCCCCTTTCCTACTTACAACTAGTCCAGTGTGTGGCACTGGTTGTCACCCTTCTGTTCCTCCTCAAGGGCATTTTTAGAAATCTCTCAAGGTTTTCACCTGGCAAATCCAACCCCTCCCCAATTTTCAGTACCTCTAAGTTGCCAAGAATCCTTTAGGTTCCAAAGCAAAGATATTAAACCATCTGATTTGACGTCTGCTGATGCTGAGTGAACTAAGGGAGGACGTAGCTCCTCTGAAGCAGTTCCACATTATGGCAGGGTTCGAAGCAAACTTCTCGACATTAGTTTTCGTGCCACACTGAATCTCCCTGCTGGAGGGCAGAACTGGTTGCCTTCCAACACTGAATTCTTGTCCTGCCACAGGTGGGGGGGGGGTCAGTTCCTGGGAGTGATCATCATGAAGGACAATGTAACTTTGCCCTGTTTGCATTTAAATTGGCTGCGTCTCATCACAGCTGTTGAAATCGAAATTGAAATTGAATTGAAATACTTTATTGTCACTTGTGCAGCTTGTATACAGTTAGATTACACGAGCACCCCCCACTCAGCTCTCTTAGTCTTAATTCCCCTCGTTTACTGACGCACACCCACCAAACCCGAAAGTCAGTTGCCCTTTTGTTATCTTTTCATTCAGCAGCCTAACAGCCCATGGATAGAAGCTGTTCTTTACCCTGTTGGTGCGACTAATCATGCTTCTATATCTTCTGCCTGAGGGCAGGAGATCAAGAAAGTGCCGGCCAAGATCATCCCTGAGAATCATCCCTGAGAATTTTCCTCACTCTCCTGAGGCAACGTTCTTCTGCTATTTCATCCATCAGATTCACCGGACAGCCCATAATATCTTGTGCTGTATTCACCACCCTCTGTAGGCACTTCCTATCAGATGATGTCAAACCAGCGTACCACACCGTGATGCAGTATGAAAGGACACTTTTTATTGTAGGAGATCATCAAATGTTGATTGACATCGTTCTTCCGCAATACTCTGAGGAGATGGAGTCTCTGTTGGGCTTTCTTAACCACCTGGGTTGTATTTATTTTCCAAGTAAGGTCTTCACTGAGACAAATGATGGTTTTGCCCAAATTCCTGTGTTTGTTTCAGAGACTCCCCATCTTCATCTCTGACCACTGGTTCATCAAATGGCAGTGGATCCTTAATGGACTCATGGATAAAGGGAACCACAGCAGAATGAGCAGCTCTGTGTTGTACGGGCCTGGAGGAAAGGGCAGTCTGAGAATCCGCAGGCAGGACCTGAGCACTAGAGCACCCTCCTTCTGCCCCTCTGCCCCTCCTGTGGTTTCCAGCAGCTGCTGTTCAGAAGCATTACTGCCTCTGACCATGGAGACAGAACATAGCTATCATGGCTAGGAAGCATTGATAATTTTATCCTTCATGAAGATGGCAGATAAAGGGCTTTTTAGGATAAAGGAACTTATTTAGAGATGCCTTCCCTCCCCCCATTGTGAAGGTTTCCCTTTGGGCCCAACACAGGGATCTTTAGTACAATTGGTTCACATTGCTCAAGCTAGTGTATTTGCAGGCAGACCACTAAACGAAGTGAACTCCAATAGGTACACACTGTTAATTGGTTAAGTTATATGTGGTACTGAAGGCTTGAAAGAGGGAGGGAGACCTTGAGGGCCAGCTAGGTGAGTTAGGCTGGGAACACATCTGGGTGAAAATGTGCCTGCTTTATCCAGCCCGTCCTTGATCTATATATCCCAAGGGCAGCTCCTGGTTGAAGAGGCTCTGGCCAAAGCGCATTCTGGTGGACCTTCCCTCAGCTCTGATGGTGAGCCCTCACAGGCTTACACTGCAGCTGTGGCATGTGCCTGAGGGTCACCGCTTTAATCTCACATGATGCCTTAGAGCAGAAGTGCAGAACTTCTGGCCTTCCTCTAGACACTGTTGGACCACAACTCCCATCTTCTCTGACCATTAGCAAGGCTGGTTGGGGCTGATGGGAGCTGGAGTCTTAACAGCATCCCAAGGGCTACAGGTTCCTCGCCCCTGTCTTAGAGCACTGGACCAAAAAATGAATAAAGGCAGTGAAAGGTTCGTAGTGAACCCTGTCAGAGTGATGCAGCTCCAACAGCTGTCCACAGATGCCAGGTGTTGATGCCAGCATGTTCTGAATGCATGCGAAACCTGCTTCAATAGAACGATTATTGCGCACAAGCCAGAAAAAGGCAAGTGTCACAATTCCATTGAAATCCCCCCTCACAGGATAAAATGGAAAGGTTTGAGAATCAGAGGAAGAACATCTCATCCATACATGCTACTGCGGAGAACCCATGTGGGGTGCCTTGACCCCATTATGTCAATATCCTTCTCCAGCCCATGCCTATTCGACTAAAATCTCAATCTCTTTCATTTCAGAAGAACTTTCTCTTCCAATATTATCGTGTCTTATCAGCTTCAGACGTCAAGATACACCTCCCTCCAATAGGTACACTTTAGCACATGGGAAACCACAGGAAAAGAGAGAGAGATGAGGAAATGAGGAAAAACTAAGCGTGTGTGTGTGTGTGTGTGGTGCTGTCCAATTAATTGGAAGCACCCTTTTATTTAATTGAAAAGGTTTTTTATTTTTTAAAAAATAACCCACTGGAAAAGTGCAAAACAATTGTGCCTGCTCAAAAATAAGCCCAACTGTTATCAAAGGGACTTGCTGTCGATAAGGTGCTATGGGGCTGCAGTCTAAATGTTGCGATCCTCATATATAGGAAAGGATGATCTTCCTCAGGTGGATTGGACTCACAATCTCTCTGGAAAAACTAGGACAGGATAGGACAGGGCAAACACTTCTACCAATAAGAAATGATAGATTGTGGGTTTTCAGTCACAGCAGATGTGTCTGGCCGCGAGCAATTTCTAGAAATAATGAGCTCCCTTTTTGCAGCCTGTTTACTACAAGGTTGTCATAGTTCCCATGTCTCATGGATCACACCGAGAATCCCAGGATCACACAGAGAAAAAAAGCATTTTTCCCACTGGCTTGTGAAGAGGAATAGGGAAATCATGAGGAGCTTTTTTCTGTGCAGCAGAACTTAAAAGTCAGCAAGTTAGCATGTGTTTGTGCTAACCTTCTGCATCAGCCATTTCCCAGAGAAAGTTAGGGTTCCTTGGAATCTTATCAAAAGCTTAAAGATAGCCTGCTGATCATCTTTTAGTTTTACTATAGAGAAGCAAAATGTGTGGGCTTTTCTCCTTAAGAGTGTGGCCTCTTCCACACTACAGAAGGAGGAGTGTGCCATTTGCACAACTGTGAAATATTATCCGGCACACTGTTGGCAAGGTGTTATGAATCAGTAGAATGCTGCCATGCTGATGCGAGGAAACTCCTATACATTTCTATTCAGAAGTAAGTTCCATGGAGTTCAGCGGTGTTTACTCCCAGAAGAGTAGATACAGGATTGCAGCCTTAAATGTGAAAACTCCCTTGGCAGTTTTGTCTATCATGGGAACATAGGCAAAGGTAAAGGGACCCCTGACCATTAGGTCCAGTCGTGGTTTACTCTGGGGTTGCAGCACTCATCTCGCTTTATTGGCCGAGGGACCCGGCATACAGCTTCCAGGTCATGTGGCCAGCATGACTAAGCCGCTTCTGGTGAACCAGAGCAGCGCACGGAAACGCCGTTTACCTTCCCACCAGAGTGGTACCTATTTATCTACATGCACTTTGACATGCTTTTGAACTGCTATGTTGGCAGGAGCAGGGTCCAAGCAACGGGAGCTCACCCCGTCGCGGGGATTTGAACAGCCGACCTCCTGATCGGCAAGTCCTAGGCTCTGTGGTTTAACCCACAGTGCCACATATTTTGCTTTAAATGGCAGACCACAAGGACCTAAGTGATATTCATTTCTCACTGGCACTAGTACAAATTCAGTTCCACAGTTACCAACACTGTTGAGAATGATACAAGATGTATGTGACTTTGATTTAACCTAGTTTTAATTCCAGGGTGTATGCTAATTCCTATGGAGCAATGATAAAGAAGAGAGTGATTTCAAGCACACTTGGGCTGTCTTTTCTTCACACTGAATATCCACAACTAGCCATCAGAATCTGAAGTAAGGGCATTGAGTTCAGATGGCATGGGTTATGTCCACTAAATTATACTCAGGTATCCACCAAAATCAATGGACTTAATGTTCGTCACAACAAATTCAAGTCCACTGGTTTCAACATTTCTGCTCTGAAAAGATTTAGTCACTTACAACCCTATGTTATGAGTTTGGGAAGCTCTCGTTACAGAAATTAGATATTGGAAAGGCTGGAATAGATCTGTGAGCTTTCTAAGTTCATATGCTTCTTGCATGCATGGAAGAACCATTTTTTCCCCTGCCTGGATACAAAGTGTTGAATGTGAACCAGAGATGTGACTCGTTTTCCATCAGTAGAGACCACTATTTCCCATCAGCAACGTGATGGCAATCTTGAACCCAAGCCTGTATTTGTTGCCAACTACTCCCAAACTGTGGCTGAGAGCCTACGCTGGAAAAAAAATGTGCACAAAGAGTATGGGAACTGTCCCTGAATCTCCAAGCATCAGTAACACTAAGGAAATAACACCATAAAGCATCTCAACGTCAGACAAAAATGAAGAGAGTTGTCTTTTTTCACATATTGACAAAGTGGCTCAAATTAGCAACATCGGCTGGAGACAGATCATAGGATATGAAAGAATTGAAGATTACCTGGGACTATGGTTGGCCATTGCGTGGGGAAGCAGAGTGGGGAAGCTTTGGTCAGAGGCAGATTTAGGGCAGCGCGACTGGTTCTGCCACACTGGGCGCTGAGCCTAGGGGCACTGCAGGGCATCGGAACCATGACATAGTGAATTGAGCAGAACGGAAGGTGAGAGGTGGAGGTGCCCAATTTTGGCCTTACACAGGGCACTGCTGGAATTTGAGAGGCCAAAGTCTGCCCCTGCTTTGGTCCCCCAGGTGTCGCTTGACTACAACTCCCATCATTCCTGACCCCTGGCTATGCTGATGGGAGCTGAGGGTCTAAAAATATCTGGAAGACCACAAGTTCCCCAACTCTGGTGTGCCCTTTCATTTCTTTTATGCAGCTATCCTCTCTCTAGTCAAAGAGAGAGCATTGCAAAAGAGTAGGGTTTTTTATTACACGTACAAAAACTATTATTGGGCACTTTTGGAAGCCTGTTCTAAGCACACTTGTGCATTTTTGTTGCCTCCCACTGTCTAGTCAGGAAGAGGGAAGGCTCTGCTTTTGGAATAAAGGCATGCCCGTCCCTTAAATCTTTAGTTGTATTTCCTAAACCTTAAGTGTGTAATGTGAGAATTCCCAAAGGGTGACAAAGGCACATCAGCCAGAGACATTCATTCTCAGTCTTCTCTGGCATTCTGCATACTGTGGAGTCAGGCTGGTCATGACAACCCACCTTCAACCCAACTTCACTCCAGGTCAAGCCCAAGGGGATGGGGAGAGGGAGGAAGCAAGAAGGAAAATCTGCCCACCTCCTACTCAGTTCAAAGCAGGCTGGCTTTCAGCTCCCACCTCAGAGCTCCGTTGGCAGCAACCAACTCTGTTCCCCCCAAAACAGGATGGGTACCACAACTGCTGATGTGGGCAGTATCTTCAGTGAATGGCAATGAAGTGAATTGGTGGAACTGCTATTGCCACTATGCATGTCAGAAAGACAGGTGAAAAGTGTCTTTCCTCAACCAAACATGGTCAATATGACAATTGTGATACCTAGGATGGAGTCCAGAGCCATTTCTCTGTCTCCTCATCTCACAACCCTCACCCAAGCCACCGCCATCTTCCTAAGACATGGGCATCAATGATGGGTGAGAGTAATGCCCTCTCAAGGCTGCCACAGACACTTTCCACAGCCTCACTCCTAGTTCAAAAACAACGGACCTTTAGATATATACATACTGAAAGGTTTGGCCTGTCGACAGGTGGGACAGCTGTAGAAAGGGCCAGTATATTGCTGGCAAGACTGCCTGGGACAATGCTTTGCTTCTCTTCCATTATGTCCCTGCTGCTTTTTTGTTCCACAGAACTCAATGGAAACCATGGCGAATGGGATTAGCCCTTATTTTGCGATCTCTGCTCCTTCGTTGGAATAGCATTGCCTTGGCTTTAATTTCTTATACAGTGGTACCTCGGGTTAAGTACTTAATTCATTCCAGAGGGCCGTTCTTAACCTAAAACTGTTCTTAACCTGAAGCACCACTTTAGCTAATGGGGCCTCCCGCTGCCGCCACACCACCAGTGCATGATTTCTGTTCTCATCCTGAACAGAGGTACTATTTCTGGGTTAGCGGAGTCTGTAACATGAAGCGTATGTAACCTGAGGTACCACTGTACAATGACAGAATGTAACAAAACAGAACTCACGGACATGGGCATTGGCCATGCTGGCTGGGACTGACATAAGTCCAGCAACATCTGGAAGACCACAAGTTCCCCATCTCTGCATTACATTCTGCATTCAGGGGGGAAATGAAATCCCCATTCCTGAAAAACCATCATTTTACTTTTCCCATGCACTTCTAAAATAGCTATCTGTGAGGTAGTGGGCGAAAACATTGCAGGAAGACATGCATTTTGGGGGAAGTCAACATGGACAGCTACAGAAGAAAACACACACACACTCCAAGCAGTTTTGCAAACTCCACAATATTCTTTGTGCCACACTTGTTTCTTAAGAAGACTAAATTCTCCTGCCATTCATTTTACATGCCTTAATGCCGGTAGAGCAATCTGACCAGCAATCCTCAATAGTTCCCCATTTGACCCAGATAGTCTTCTCATCTTGTCTTCCCCTTCCCAGGAAATAATTTGGGGGTTTTTTGGAGGTTTTTTTCTTGGTTAAGTTTCAATTAGAGTCAATCGGGCATTTTAAAAGCCCAATTGTCGTGCATTGGGAGGATTTTGGTTGCGGAGTGGGGGCCCAGCTAAAGAAGGAAGGGTTAACCCTTCCAACTCCATTCACTGCAACCTTCCCATCAGAACTGCGTCTGCCTGAATTCTGTTCTCAGCAAAACTTTACAGTGAATCTTTATGCGAAAGGGAACCAGTGTCAACCAAAAGTAACAGGAGAGAGGCATCCTCAGGAAAAAAAATCCCTTTCAGCGGCACATGGACAATTAGCAAGAGAATCTGTTTAGCCTGGAATGTTCTCCAAAGCAAATGGGAGGCTAGAAGCAAGCCCCATTCCAGGCTAAGCTCTGAGAGAAGGGAGGGGTGGCGATGGAGCGACCCGCTTCCCGGAGCAACATAGGAGGCCGAGGAAGAGCGGGGCTCTGCATGACAAGCCCAGTGCCTGGCGCATTAAGATTACAGAGAGAGACTAAGAGTAAGACCGGCTAAAAGGAAAAGCAGCTCTAGGCTTTTGCTATCCTGTTAAGGTCTTTACAGGGATCAAAATGTCAGGCAATTGGCTTGTTCCGCGCACATTTCTGGCCACCTTCAAGGTATGGGCTTAGATGCTCTCCTTGCCTGGAAAAGGACTCGGTATAGTTGGAGAGACTTGCCCCCAATGTTTACTTTCTAAAATTTTAAAAAAGCACCACGGAGTCACAGAAGCCCTTCTACGCTATGCCAGCCTTTTGCACGTGTTCAACGGCACCGTTTTCTTCCAGATGTCTCAAATCTGACCTCTAGCACTGAAAATAAATAAGATTCAGGGGCGTTCTATATCCTTCTCTGTTTGTGTAATAATAGTTATGCTATGAACTAGATGATGCTCCTCTCTTTGAGATCAAAAAAAGCACAGGAGCATCTTTGATGCCCCCAGTCTACTGCCCTGTCGCTCTTGGGATTTCCGACACACACACACACACACCGCTTTTTGCAATACAGCGGAGCCCCTCAATTTAACGCCTTCCACCAGCAAGCAGGGAAGTCCCGTTTCCCTTACGCTCATGCACCCTCGCGGCTACTTTGCAGAAAAGTTACCAAGTTTCCTACCTGCTCTTTCTTGGTGTGCGCAGACTGCGGGGACATGGCCTCTTCGAAACGAGGAAGGAAGAGGAGAAACAAAACCAAAGTGGGGAAACCGCGAGATTAATAATAATAATAATATTAAAAATATCCAAGGGCAGCTTTCAAGCTCTCCTTAAGGTCAGATCCATCCCGAGGGGCGCTTTCCCACGCTGGTCCTATGAAGGCAGCTCCGAGTCCTTTTCTGCGACGGGAGTCTTTTTTAAACAGGAACGCTTCACTTCGCTTCTCTGGAAACTCAGAGCCTTGCTGGCGCCCGTTTCCCGGAACAGTGGCGATTCTGACCGGCTTCCCTCTTTATCTCTGGTCACTGGGCGCAGGGGTTGGGTCCGCGCGCTGTTTCAGTACCAGCAGCGTTGGACAGCTCCAAGCGGGAGGCAGGGAACCGACGCGTTGCGCGTGCGTTTTGCTTTAGTGTGGCGGCGGTAGCGGCGGCGGGCGCAACAGCCTCGTCAGTCTGCGCTCTCCTTCCTGCCACCAAGCGCGCCTTCCTCCCTCTCTCCCTTTGCGCCTTAATCTGCCCCAACAGGGCAGCACGCCGGCCAACGAGCCCGCCCAGACCTTCAGCGCTCATTGAGTCCGAGGGCGCCTTCCTCCTTCAGACAGCAAAACTCCATCTCTCCCCAAGCTTTTGGAGGGCGGAGAGGAAGCTTTCGGTGATATTTGGGTAAGGGGGGAATTCACAGCGTCTGTTTTCAACCAATGGCTTCATTAAACCAGCTTCTGAATTTTTGCCCCTGCAAAAAAATCTACCTAGTCTGTTCCCACCAACAGTTTACTGCTGGCCGCTTTGAAGAATACTCTCAATAGTCCTGGTCATGATGCTATCATGATGCTAGCTTTGCAAACTTGTTTTGTTCGGGGCTTTTTGCTTGCACAGTGTTCATGCATTTTTAGGGGTACACTTTAAAACTGCTGCTCCCGACCTGGTGACCTCCAGCTGTTTCACATTCCCTGAAGGGGTTCTAGGAGTGAGAGACATTGTAGCCACCATTTCTTGGAACACAATAAAAAAGGCGAGTTTCAAAAAGGGAGGGACATGTGTTTAAGATTTTTTTAGTTATGCCATTCTTTTCAGTGCTCCCAGGAACAATTGTTTTACTTCTTGTACCAAGTTAGACCTATAAAGACTCCTACTGGGCCTCTAAAGATTCTCTGTCATGGATGCTTTAGCTGAGATTCCTGCATTGCAGGGGGTTGGACTAGATGACCCTTGGGGTCCCTTCCAATTCTACGATTCTATGATTCTAGTATACTCATGCTGGTCTTTCATTGGGGAAGGATTATCATGGTGAGGGTACTTAAGAACTTTCCTCTGGCCCATGCATCACCCTGTAACTACCATGTGGCAACTGAAGTAGGCGACTTCTTTTTCAGAGTGAAAGAAGAGAAGAAGGAAAATTCTCTACCAGATATGGTTTTAATATTGCCACTAACATTGTTATATTTATTGGAAGGCAAAAGTACATCTAGTTTAGCATCCTGTTCTCACAGTAGTTCAACCAGATGCTAACAGGAATCCCAGCAGCAAAACCTGATCACAAGAGTGCTCTCCTCCCTTATACTTCCCAGCAACTGGCATTCAGATACTCCTTTGGTTATCATTCGTAGCAGAGTAAGATAAACACGGTTTTAACAGTGAGTCCGTAAGTGACTGTGGAGGCCAATTCTGGATCCACACGTCCTTCCACAGTGGGGACATAAGTTTCCGGGTGGAAGTTGATCACGGTGTGGATTTGCCAAGCGTGCCTTCCTCTTAGCATGTTTCTCCCTTTCGTCCTGGGTTTAAGTGTCTTCAAAGCCCATGACACCTTTGGTAAAGGCTGTTCTCCAATTGGAGCGCTTGCAGGCAACGGGGGGGGGGGGACCGCTCGGGATCTGGGGACTCCGCCTGTCCACGCAATTCTTGGTGCTTATACTACATTTTTTTAAATTTGCCTTGAGACAGTCTTTAAACCTCACTGCCTCCCACAGTGGAGATGAAATGTAGCCATCAGAGATGGTAGCCTTATCCTCCACGAATCTGTCTAATCCTCTTTTAAAACCATCCAAGTTGGCGGATGTAACTATATCTTGTGTGAGCAAATTTCTTGGTTTTCCTTGTGCTGTGTGAATAAGTACTTTATTTTTTATTTTTTTCCTGGTCTGAATCTTCCAACACTCAGCTACGCTGGAATTGCAGCCTCACCTTTCAGGGGGTTTACTTACTATTTGAGGGTACCTTTACTTCTCTCCACAGGTACACAAACTCTAGTGATTGCAGGCTAGGCAATAACCCATTAGTGGCATCAGTTCCTCCCTCTTCAAATTAAAAAGGAGGGGGAGCTAGAAAGGCATTAGAGGTAAAGACACCGTACTGGTAAGATATTTCTGGCCAGGAGGACAGCAGTTGTTGTTCTAAATCCCAGCATGATCTGTGTCATGCCTTTAGTGTTCATTCTCCTGCAGCTGGGGCACAGAACTGCTGCTGGATATTTACAGGTATTTAAAAGGGTATCATACCCTTAAAGATATACCTGCAAAGGGTATAATATGGGGTGTGGGTGGCGCTGTGGGTTAAACCACAGAGCCTAGGGCTTGCTGATCAGAAGGTCGGCAGTTCGAATCCCCACAATGGGGTGAGCTCCCGTTGCTCAGTCCCTGCCCCTGCCAACCTAGCAGTTCAAAAGCACGTCAAAGTGCAAGTAGATAAATAGGTACCTCTCCAGCGGAAAGGTAAACGGTGTTTCCATGCGCTGCTCTGGTTCGCCAGAAGCGGCTTAGTCATGCTGGCCACATGACCCAGAAGCTGTATGCCGGCTCCCTCGGCCAATAAAGCTAGATGAGCGTCACAACCCCAGAGTCGTCCGCAACTGGACCTAATGGTCAGGGGTCCCTTTACCTTTTAAAAGGGTATAATATTGTGCTGCCATGGAGGATGCAATCTGCAGTAGCAATGCGCGTGACAAACCAGGGATGTTCCTGGAGTTCAGCAATCGGATGCAGAATTTACCAGCCATCTCTTCCTTTTACACCATTGTTTTTAAAGGCAAGATGGAATACGAGTATTTCCAGATCTTTCCTGTGCTCCACGCTTAAGCCATCAAGAAGTGTCCGTCTTTCTGTGAATTAAGCCATATCCATCTCGGTTTTGTGCGGCTTTCAGTTTGCTTTTCTAAACAGCTACCCATATCCCAACTTAGCACTTTAGCCTCGAGTCAGCTTCCAACACAAAACCAAGAAAATACCATGAGATCCAGCCATCTTAACTTCCTTTCCTGACCAATAAAAACAAGTGCGAAGAATCAAGGATATTTAGTTCCCAGGACCGCTAGAAAGCCAGTCTTGCCATACAAATTGACTGGCAAAGTCAGCACAATCTAGCAGCTAAAGTAATGGGTTTGATTCATAGAACTGGAAGGGACCACCAGGGTCATCTAGTCCAACCCCAGCAATACAGGAACCTTTTGTCCAATGTGAGGCTTCAACCCCTGACCCTCATATTAAAAGCCTCACGCTCTCCCAGTTGAGCTATCCCTCTCACATGTTCTGGAAGATCCAAGTACAGATTCTTCTGGCTTCACTGTTGACGCATTGGGCAAACACTAACATTTATGGTAACACTCACCTGCTTAGATGTTGGTGGGTTCCAATTCCCATCAGTCCCGGCCAGCATGGCCAATGGGCAGTGAATATGGGAGTTGTAGTCCTCCAAAATCTGCTGATCAGAGATACTCCATCCCTGTCTCAGATGTATCTAAGACGTGAACCCTCAACAGCATAACAGAAAGACTGATTCTGTCATTGCCCTCATCTTCAGTTAGAGTTGCTTCAATTCGACATGTATACAGTTCAGTATTTAGCCCACAGCTGTTTCTTAGCCTGTAATCAATCACAAACTTAGGAAATGCACTTTTGGGGATCATGTATGGTTGTGGCTTCCTGCAGTATGTTTCTGCTGTGTACTTTGTGCAAAAATACCTCCCACGTAAAATCATAGAATTGTAGAATTGGAAGGGACCCCGAGTGTAATCTAGCCCAACCCCCTGCAATGCAGGAATCTCAGGTAAAGCATCCAAGACAGGTGTCCACCCAACCTGTGCTTAAAAACCTCCAAGGAAGGAGAGTCCACAACCTCCCGAAGGAGTCCATTCCACTGTCAAACAGCTCTTACTGTCAGAAAGTTCTTCCTGATGTTTAGTCGGAATCTCCTTTCCTGTAACTTGAAGCCATTGGTTCGTGTCCTACCCTCCAGAGCAGGAGAAGACAAGCTTGTCCCTCTCTTCCATGTGGCAGCCCTTGAGATATTTGAAGATGGCTATCATATCTCCTCTCAGTCTTCTCTTTTCCAAGCTGAACATACCCACTTCCTTCAGCCGCTCCTCATAAGGCTTGGTTTCCAGACACCATATACAACCACCTCACATATCATAGAGTAGAATTGTGCCCAGGTTTAAATAAATAAATAAATATGTCAAATCTTTCCCTTCTACTGCCAGGTGCAAAGCATTCCTCAGAGTTGTCTGCTCCGTACTTTCTGTATAGGTTGCAGATGAAAATATGTATGAGATCCACCAGTACTTTGGACATTATAATATGAAGAAATTGCAGTGTTACTGAGGAAGTAGAAATCAAAGGGAAAGTAGCCTTAAGGCTCAGCGATGTTTAGCTAGTAGACCTTAGCCAGACACTCTGTGCCTGATTCGTTGACCCCGCTCCAATCTGTGATGGTCACCTCTTGAAAATCAAATCTGGAAGGGCTATTTCTGTTTCCAATAGATGATTCATGCCTTTATATTCAAACTCATTCTAATTAATGCTCAAGACTGAATAAAATTACCATAGCATATGAGTGTCTGAAAAATGATATTATATAGTTTGATAGCCAATTTAACATTTGCTCCATATTATAAAGTGATGCGGCATTCTGGCATCTGACAAACCACCACTACCAGGTTTTTAAAACAATTTCTGAAAAATTGAATTAAACAGTATTTCTTTTATTTAAAAAATGCAAAAGCAGGCCACTTTTCCTACTGAAGTGTCTAGAGAAAGGGACTCTCCTGATTGCAATACTATCTTCTCCACTAATGCAGAGAATATTTGAAATGTTTTTACATTAGCTATCATTTCTTTGTTGCACTCCTGGTTCTCAACTCAATAGCTCCAAGACTCAGTTTCTCTAAGTCTGTTAGTTTTAGAAAATGCCCTTCCAATCCTTTCCCCAGCCCAGTCCACTAGATTAATGATACAGAACTGATATTGAATCTGTTTTCTTAGGTAAATCAAAGCCATAATTGGTGATAATTCCTTATCCCCTAAATTGTTTTGCTTTTTAATTACATAAAATGTATATACCTCTTGGTTGTAGAAAGGCAAAACAAAACAAAACTTCTCAACATGGCTTGGGTAGATTTTCTGGCTGGCTGACTGAAATTTTTAACACATAGCCGTCAATCCTGAATGCTTTTACTAGGCAGTAAGCCCCACAGAACAGAATGGGACTTGATTTTCAGTAAATATATATTGGATTGCACAGCAAACTGTGTACTTTGACCATCTAAATTAAATTTGATTGGATTTACCAAGTTACACTTGGGACTACGTAAATCTGCCCTCTGTTTGTCAATACTACCAGAACCTTGAAAGATAATATCCATGAAACAATCAATAAAACTCAATGATTCGATTCCTTCTGAAGCCATGAAGGGCATCCCTGTCCGAGTCAAAATAGACCGTAACAGTTTTAACTGTATTAAGTGAGAAATTCAATTTTCCATTAGAAGGCGCTATAAGGCACTTTCTTGACTGCATAGATCAAGGAGGTTGGTCATAGCTAGAGATGAGAAAAGGGCAAATGATCACAAGCTGAATAAATGATTTATTCTGTCCCTAGATTTTTTTGAATAGCTTTTGTATCAAGCTGCTATTACAGTAAGAATGCCCTGGATACCATGAGTATCCAAAGTAAGGGTCTTCTTGATGACATACATAAACACAACCCCCACAGTCTTGGTTAATCCTTGTCCACCTAGGGATGGTGGATAAATTAAATTCAGTTCAATTTTAAAGGTGAACTTATGCTAGACAAAGGTGTCAGGGGCAGGTCAGTAATAACTCACATGGCCTCAGCAAAGTCAACTCTTTATTCAAAGAAACAAACAGCTAAGGAGACCTAGTGAGCCCAGCTACGCCTCCCAGTAGATCTTGCCCCAATGAGGCAGTTGTGAAGACTCAAGGTCCCCACCTTCCCACAGTTTCCTAAGCCACCTCCCTAGAGAGCCAGTGTGGTGTAGTGGTTAAGAGCAGTAGACTTGTAATCTGGTGAACTGGGTTCGCGTCTCCGCTCCTCCACATGCAGCTGCTGGGTGACCTTGGGCTAGTTACACTTCTTTGAAGTCTCTCAGCCCCACTCACCTCGCAGATTTTTTGTTGTGGGGGAGGAAGGGAAAGGAGAATATTAGCCGCTTTGAGACTCCTTTGGGTAGAGATAAAGTGGGATAGCAAATCCAAACTCCTCCTCCTCCTTCTCCTCCTCCTCCTCTTCTTCTCCTCCTCCTCCTCCTCCAGGTCCTTCCCAAGCAATCTGGTCTGTCTTTGCTCTTCCCTCTTTATACCTCTTTGTCTTCAGGGAGACCACAGGGGAGTGGAACTGGGCACCCCAGGAGGGGGAGACTCACTGGCTTCTTCAGCCTCTCTACCTCTTTGTGCCCCTTCTCTCCAGCCTCCACTTCTGCCTCTGAGTCTGGACTGCTCTCCACCACAGCCCCTTCCTGCTCACTAAGCCCTGTTACCGCTTCAGCTTCTCCTTCTCCTCCCAGTCTGCTCCCTCTTCTCCCTCTGTCCACTCATCACTGTCCCACCACCAACCCCCTAACTCTGAGCCTTCTTCCCTTGGGGGCTTCCCAGCTGGTGCCCCTGACGTACTCCTTTGCATCCAGACAGTCCATGACACCAGCTCTTTCTCACATGACTGGATGTCTCCTTGTACCGTGGAGTGGCGTAGCGTGGGGGGTGCAGGGGGGGCCGGCCGCACTGGGCGCAACATATGGGGGTTAGGGTTAGGGGGCGCAAATCCACGGGTTAGGGGGCGCAAATTACTTGCCTTGCCCCGGGTGCTGACAACCCACGCTACGCCACTGGTACCGTGCACCAAATTGCAGCCGGCAAGATCTACCAGGACATGTTGCTGTGCTCACTAGAGTTTGCGGCATTTCCTGGAATAAAGAGTTAGCTTCACTGACTGCATGTGATTTATTGCCAACTTTCTCCTGACTCCCGCTCCTGTCTACTGAATGAACAACTGCAACCGCAAAAGGTGCAAACCATTTCATATACAGTTTGTGGAAGGACCTCTAAGCGGCTATGCACCGTTGCTCTACAAAGCTGTTAATGTTTAATGAATAGACTTACACTGAAGGTAAATTTTGTTCCATGCTTATAATAAAGCGTGGGCCATTGATATAAATGCAAGGCGGCAGCAGAGGAAATAGGCATAAAAA
This sequence comes from Podarcis liolepis, assembly GCF_965112155.1. NCBI lineage: Eukaryota > Metazoa > Chordata > Lepidosauria > Squamata > Lacertidae > Podarcis > Podarcis liolepis. The sequence continues at coordinate 33,411,787 of NC_139558.1, read as the reverse complement.
TATGTTGATTGCAATGGCTTGAGTTAACTATCTAACTTAGACCAATCCTCCCTCCATAATGTAGGAGGACAGGGCACCTACTTGATAAATGGGTGCATAGTTAAAGATAAAAAGAAAGTAGCTTGTAGGCTGATGAATGCAGCTAAGCAGATTAACACAAATAAATTACTTGAATAGATCATCAGATCCAATACATCTGAGCTGATGTAGTTGGATTCAGTTTAAGCATATAATTACACAGCACAGCCCCAAGTGATTATAAAACAGATTGTTATAACTTGTAGGGGCTGGAGGAATAGTGACAAATGTTCCTTGCCGCAGAATAAATATGCTAGTATTCTGTTGTATCGATTACCTTTCAAGGGAAGTACGCCACCCATGAAATTCTGGGAGAAATGCTCTATGGGCAGAGAAACATTTGACTTTGTTATTAATAACAAAAAGCACTCTCCAGTGATTCATGGTTCCTTTCCTATATTTCTTACTCAATAATGTATTCACATATTGGTTTGAGAACCTTTATTTGCAACCCAGAATTCCATGTAATTCTCAGGCCCTTCCAGGTAAGCTGCAGCGATGCTGCTGGCAGGTGGTGTGTGTGTGTGTGTGTGTGTGTGTGTGTGTGTGTGTGTGTGTTCCACACACGCAGTCTTTGAATGAGCAGGAAGGAATCAAAGCTGCACATTGTATGCAGTCCCTGGATCAGCCCATCATAATAGTCCCTGGATGAAGATGAGTGACTTTTCATTGGCTACTTCCCTGGTATAGCACTACTGGCCAGTTTTTGGTGGATCTTTCTGCTGCTGCTGCAATTCTAATTTCTTGGGGAGCACAGAATGGTTCATCCTCATTTTGGTGAGGTATTCTCTGCTATGAGGTGTCTCTCCTATCTTTTAATTCCAAATGTTATTCTTTGAAATTTTAGTTATAGCAACAGCAGTCGCTGGAAACTGCTTAGCAAAAAGAAAAAAAGACATTTTGCAACTGCACTCTGATAAGTTTCTACAGTGGTACCTCGGGTTACATATGCTTCAGGTTAAATACGCTTCAGGTTACAGACTCCACTAACCCAGAAATATTACCTCGGGTTAAGAACTTTGCTTCAGGATGAGAACAGAAATCATGCTCTGGCGGTGCAGCAGCAGCAGGAGGCCCCATTAGCTAAAGTGGTGCTTCAGGTTAAGAACAGTTTCAGGTTAAGAACTGACCTCCAGAATGAATTAAGTACTTAACCCAAGGTACCACTGTATATGCTCCCTATTTTTTGCATTTATTTTAGCATTTACCATCGTGTACACACCTCACCAGACTCCTTGGCTGCAGACTTAAGTCTCTTGACTCAAGGCTCAAACCTGTCTCTCACAAACAAAAACACAGAGCTGCTCACCTGCACTTGAATTAGCTTTCACATTCCAGCAAATGCTTCCTTGCTGATCTTTAGGGCTGCCTTGTTCATTAAGGGGGGTGGAGCAAGACTGAGGCAAGTTTGCAGGGGGTAGAAATTCCATAAATACTAGACCACTTGGAAGATACTACCTGGAAGGTCCCACAGCATCCTAGGAAAATGCCTGGTCTAAGTATTTTTCTCTTTCTAGCCCAATATTCTCTACTTTGGGCTCTCCAGGGTCTCAGGCAGAGAACTTTCACATCAGTTGCTTCCTGATCCTGAAGACCTTGGGCATATGCTCTGCCACTGACCAAAGGTCCTCTCTCCGAAAAGTTCTTAACTTAACAGGAGACCCCAATAAATGGCTTCTATCTCCATTGCATCTTTTATAATTGCTCCAGTTGCAGAAGGCAAGTGATGTAACCATGCTCAGCAAACATTAATTAGACACCACTGGCAGAGCAATGCTGCAGAAGAGCCTTGTGCAACTGGAGCAATTATAAACGATGCAACAGAGATGGAACATCTCCCAAAACCACAAAAGGTGGTCTCCTATAGACTGAATGGAGCTACTAAGCATTGGAAAAGAATCACAACAGTGTAACAATTTGGTAGAGAAAATTGGATAGAACGGTGGATCTAATTGAAACAGCAGGACCTTAATACCTGAACTGGCTTTCAGCCAGGGCACTGAGGTTAATCCCACCACATCATGAGTGTCATGGGATCGTTAATGACTGCAGGGCTGTCAAGAAGTTGGCATTACCTACGCGTCCAAGAGACAGCTGCTGCCCCACCAGCCATATCTGCTAATGCCATACTAGAACATGTTGCACTGAGAAGAGTGCCTGCTACTGGCTACTTCAGATGCATCTTGGTTCCACATTCTTACGAGGTCTTCGCTGCGAGATCACAGTCACCCGGTGCTATACCAGCTGCACTGGCTCCCGGTGGAGTACAGGATCAGGTTTAAGGTGCTGGTTTTAACCTTTAAAGCCCTATATGGCCTAGGACCCTCGTACCTACGGGACCGCCTCTCCTGGTATGCCCCACAGAGAAACTTACGGTCTTCAAATAAAAACATCTTGAAGGTCCCAGGCCACAGAGAAGTTAGGCTGGCCTCAACTAGAGCCAGGGCTTTTTCGGCTGTGGCTCCGATCTGGTGGAACACTCTGTCACAAGAGACCAGGGCCCTGTGGGACTTGACATCTTTCCACAGGGCCTGCAAGACAGAGCTGTTCCACCAGGCTTTTGGCCAGGGCACAGCCTGACTCCCTCCCTCGGCAATCTTCACGGAGCTCTGGCCCAATGGTTGCCAGTGGCTTGAATTAATTAATTTTATAATGAATGATTTTAGAATGTTGTTTATGTTGTACTTTTGTACTGTTTTATTCTTGTTAGCCGCCCTGAGCCCGGCTTCGGCTGGGGAGGGCGGGATATAAATAAAATTTATTATTATTCTGATGATGCGCAACTTTAATTATTAATTATCAGCATTATTATTAATGCCAAAATAGGCTTCGAAGCAGTTTACAGCAAGCAGAAATCCATCCCAGTTGGTGGGCAGAGTTCCAAGGAAGCGAAGATGTGGCTGCCATTTTTACACTGGGTCTGTATTTTGGACGTTCTGTGTTCCTTGCCCTCTCCCAGCAGCAGTGGCTGGTGCCCATTAGGAACTGTAGGAGAGAAGGCAGGGAGACTAGCAATAGGTGTAGCCAAAGCCATTGATAGGAAAAGCCACCTCCTTGCCCTTTGTATGCAATATGGCAGGCAGATGAGGCTGCTTGGGCATTTGCTCTAATGGACCAGCCTCCACTGCCTCCCAGGCTGTGCATCTTTCTATAGGATATAGCAGCTGTTCTGCTGATATAGCAGATGAAATAAGAATAAAAATGGAGTCCCCTCAAGGGGTTCAGCTTCTTAGGGAAGGCTGGACCTTCAGAAAGGCTCAAACCGGTCGGGAAATAAACAGAGAGCAGACCAGGATGCACGAAAGCAAATCGGCTATAAGCCTGATCTTTATTGACTAGAGGACTGTTGGCAACAGGATTCCCACTCGCATGGCAGGCAACAGAGAGAGAACCCCGAACAAAAGAACCTCTGGACATTTATACATTTCGGTTACAATACAGGTCAATAGAACAGACATTGCCATACGTTTGCGGAGAGATTACAGCAGATAAGCAGGGTATCGGAAAGGAGGGGGAAGGTTGTGATAACGTATGTCATTGTTGTGCTTAGGTGTACATAAAGGGTTTGGGGCTGGTTCCTGTTCTTGATTGTTCCGCTAATGATGGTGTTTTTCCTTTATCTACAGGCACCATGGAACTGCCCCGAGAGGGCTAAGTGAAGAAGTCATCTGACAGGATTTCCTCAAGGAATATATTTGACAGGATTTGGAGGGGGGGACTGCGTTTGCATGTATATCAGTGACTTGACTCATGAGCCTTTATTTATCCTAATAAAACCCTTTTGTCTGAGACAGATGAGTTTATGTAAATATTTGAAGGGAAACAGCATTGCAACATGTAGCCAAACTTGCTTTAAAGATATATGACTTAAGGAAACATTGAGGATATAGAGATACAGAAGGATACATTTTACATACATTTTATGAGAGGCATGGATTGTATATTTATTAGGGATACATACGTAGATATACAGAAGTCATTTACCGTATGTATAATTTTAAGGTAAAGGCTACTGGTTTTCCCAGTTGTGATGTATGGAAGTGAGAGCTGGACCATCAAGAAGGCTGATCGCCGAAGAATTGATGCTTTTGAATTATGGTGCCGGAGGAGACTCTTGAGTCCCATGGACTGCAAGAAGATCAAACCTATCCATTCTTAAGGAAATCAGCCCTGAGTGCTCACTGGAAGGACAGATCCTGAAGCGGAGGCTCCAATACTTTGGCCACCTCATGAGAAGAGAAGACTCCCTGGAAAAGACCCTGATGTTGGGGACAAGATGGTTGGACAGTGTTCTCAAAGCTACCAGCATGAGTTTGACCAAACTGCGGGAGGCAGTGGAAGACAGGAGTGCCTGGCGTGCTCTGGTCCATGGGGTCACGAAGAGTCGGACATGACTAAATGACTAAACAACAACAACAAGGTAAAGGCACATATAGTGGGAAAAGTAGGAGAGCCTCAGAGGCATGAGGGGATCATAACTTTTACACACATACCCCTTTGACCAAGTGAGTGATGTTTATTCTTATAACTCAGCAAATTGTCTTCCCCTTGGCATAGCCAGTGTTTAGGATTGCTTTGCCAAGTGCATGCAATTAATTCCTCAAAGACATTTGCCACAGCAGTAACATGCAGGACAAAGAACTGCAATTTGCCACGGAAGGAGCACACCATGAGGAGCTCTGTGTGACATTAAGGAAAGTTAATTGAGAGGCACACTTTGCACTTAGTTCTCGCTCTGGGAAGAAATGAAAAGCTATAATTGCTGAACTCCTCAAGCCCTTTGTGAAGGACTATAGAATTAGGCATCAGGTGGCTTCCAGATAAGACCGGCTGGGACAAACAGAAAGTATCGTGAAAAGATTAAAACAAAATGTAATAGCAAACATGGTTTGTGTGGACAGAAAGGGAAATGACTCCTAATTAAATGAATCATTTCTTTGGAAATGCCATAACACAGAAAAAACTATTCACAGTCCTCCAGAAATTAAGCCTATTGACATGAATAGCAGCAGTTGCACAATAACACAACTCTCCCATTCATTTCAACAATGAGAGAAATATCTCAATGGCTCATCCCTCCCTCCCTGTGAACTCCATGGGACTTGCTTCAGAGTGATGGCATGTGGATTAGCCTCTCACCTGTGTCTTTGAGTGGTTCACCTAAGGATGCAGTGAAGAGAGTCAATATGCCTCTCATGCGGAAGAGCAGCTGAAATTTCAGCCCATTATTATTTTTTTGCCTGCACTGTGCCAGGCAAAATGTAACCAGACATTATTCAATCAAGGTGTGCGAATGAACAAGAGAACTTATTTTCAGATTATAAAAATGGTAAACCATGCCAATTTGTAGACTTCTGATAAGGGGTGTTGTAGACCCCACCTCAAAGGGGCCAGAAACTAAGGGCAGAGTAGAGCAGAGTGAGGGGGTTAAATTCAGTTTGCATTTAAAGGCAAACCTACCAAAATCACACATTGATTTTGGAACCCTACATGAATGCAAGCACAGCCATCCTGTGAAATTTAACTAGGCAGGCCATTTGTCTGATACAGGAGGACCTTTCTTCATTTTAAACTGGATCTCTCCAAAATTCCAACCAATTTTGACAACCCAGTCACAACTAAAATTATAGAAGATCTAACAGATGTGGCAACCCAGTCCTAATCATTTAGGGTGGGTTGCACCCCCATTTAGGTCAGAGGTGGGGAATCTATGGTCCTCCAGATGCTGTTGGACTACAGTTCCCATCAGCCCTAGTCAGCATGGTCAATGATCAGGGATGATGGGAGTTGGGAGTCCAAAAATATAGAGAGGGCCACCCCATCATATATATACATATGCTATATAGCAATACAGCTGAGGAGCCCCATTGAAGCCAATAGGCCAACCCAATTAGCTGGGCCAAACCTGCACAGATTCAAAGTCCAGTGCTTCTCTTTAGCACTGCCACATTTTAGACAATGCAATGGTAGTTTGGAGACTTCCTTTGTCTCTTCCAACTTTGGGCGTCAATTTTATTCCTGTTTTCCTCACTTTGATTCAGGCAGTGCATGCCCTGCTTAAGCCTCACCCTCCCTCTCTCCCTCCCTCCCTCTCCTGTTTTAAGATTAGCAGCCTGCCATGAGATTGCTACTAATCTGTCTGATGCCTTTTGGAATGTCAAATGAGAGGTGGCAGTACAGCTTCCACTAAAGACTACACAGAGAGAGACTACACAGTCTCTAGCGCTGTCTGTATTTTACACAGACAATTACCATCTATGGGAAACAGGCCTTTTGACAGTCAAAAAATCTGAAACCTGCATAGCGAAGCTTGGAAGCAGTAACTGTGATACTGAGAACAGGGAAATCAGAGCACAAAACTTGACCCAGATTATCTCATGGAGATCAGTTAATCCCTACTGTATTTCTTCACGGCACACAGAAAGGAGACCAGCAGCATCACTAAAACATTTCGAGATTAAAGTTGGTACTTACCTGTACATTATGATGAAACTGAGTCGTCCATGCCTGGCTTGGACAACACTCTTGAGTTCACGATGGACACAAACATGAAACTTGTTAGGTCTCAGGTACTTAACAATTTTACATTTCAAACTGGTCAAAGCTGCTCTGGATCTGGTTGTTTTCCCAGAGTGGAGCACAGTGTTACACAGGGAGTGGCTGTCACCAAAAACCCTGTGCTGTGTTCTTCCCGACATATGACAATATATAACTTTGTGTCAAGGGCATAATGTTTTTTCGGAGGTTGCGTGCCACCCCCAATCTCTGCTGAGCACTAGCAAGATTCCTGGGGGTTCCAGTAACTCACCAAGGGTTGTGTTTCTGTCGGGAAAATTGAGGAACAGGCGAGGCTAGTGTCGTTAAGAAATAGGTTTTACTTTACACCTAAAGTCTTCAATGGAGACGGTGCAGGACATTATACCCTAACGGTGTCTCTCACCGTCCCTGGCAGAGCTTTAGCAGGTTCAAAGCCGCAATCATGGCTCTCACTCTCTTGCTGCAGCCTCCTCCAGTTGGAGTCAAGATGGTTCTGCCTACTACCTCCTTCTTGTTCCCAGAACACCTTAAAGCTTTCAAAAGAGACACATTTTCCTGCGACACAATGTCCCCCTCAATCGCCCCCTTCCATATCTCTTTTCTTTGTCCACTTCTTGGAGGGGGCGGGGAGGAAGGATAGCTTTTTTGTATTGCCAATGGCCTTCAGTGTCCTAGTACCTTGGTTCCCCATTGTTTCTCAACAGCTCTGCACTCAGGCTATCCCAGCCAGGCTGGTTTGCATAAGCTAACCTAGGAATTTCTTCTCTGGCACAGTTCTGCCATTTGTATTTTTTCATCATATCCCAAATATTATCTAAATGCTGCCATTTATTAATTTCCTCAATAGATTCTGGTACCCCAGATGACAGGGACGCGGGTGGAGCTGTGGTCTAAACTACTGAGCCTCTTGGGCTTGCCAATTTGAAGGTTGGCAGTTCAATTCCTGCGACGGTGTGAGCTCCCGTTGCTCTGTCCCAGCTCCTACCAACCTAGCAGTTCAAAAGCATGCCAATGCAAGGAGATAAATAGGTACCGCTGCGGCAGGAAGGTAAACAGTGTTTCTGTGCACTCTGGTTTCCGTCACAGTGTCCTGTTGCGCCAGAAGCAGTTTAGTCATGCTGGCCACATGACCTGGAAAGCTGTCTGTGGACAAGCACCGGCTCCCTCGGCCTGAAAGCGAGATGAGCGCCGCAACCCCATAGTCGCCTTTGACTGGACTTAACCTTCCAGGGGTCCTTTACCTTTACCTACCCCAGATGATCTATGAAAATATCATTGGGACTCTCCCCAATCCTGCCCTGATATAACTGGCATGCTGGTGTTTTAGGAAATACACATGATCTTGCTGTAGTTAGGTTGTGCTGACTGGAGATCAGTATCACCCACAAGGGGCAGATTCTCACTTCAAAGTAATTGCTGAATGTAATTCTGAATGGACAAGATATGCAACAGAACCAGTGCAGTGGTTAGAGTGCTAGAGTAGGTAACCTGGGAGACCAGGGATCAAATTCCCACACAGCCATAAATCTCACTGGGTGACCTGGAGTCAGTCACAGTCTCTCAACCTAACCTTTCTCACAGAGTTGTTAAATAAAAATGAGAGGGGTGAAGAACTGTGTACACCACCTTAAGGTCCTTGGAGGAAAGGGGGAATATAAATGTCAGTATAAACGAACAGGTGTTTCAAACTTAAGCAACAGAGGAAGTGTCACATTCTTCAAGGATGTAATGACCTAGTTCCAATATCTTCCCAGTCTTTTAAGAAGAATGGGGCAACTAGCAGAATCATAATTCTGAAGAGACTGGGGAGGGGGGGATATTAATACTCCATTATTCTAAGATTAAGAACCTGTCCTTTACAACAACCACAACTCTTCCATCATACATCTAGAAACCTAAAGGATGTCTACCTGTGCTAGCCCGATGACGGTCCCTGTTAGCAGGGGCCACCTCAAGCAGAAGTCATCCGCATAACTGTACAAATAGGGCACTGAAAAGGCGATTTTGATCCTTCCTTATTCCTTTCTTCATGCATTCTCTCTGCACCACCACCCTGACTTCAGATTCCTTCAGGGAAGGAGGATACACAAGACAAACACCACCATGGGATGGTTCATCAGAATCCAGGCTCTGACATGACACTGACATGCACCTGGAATCACCCATAAAGTGCATCCTATCTACAACTGCACATCATATTCATAGAATCATAGAGTTGGAAGGGACCCTGAGGATCATCTAGCCCAACCCCTGCAAAGCTGCCCCAAACAGGGATCAAACCTGCAACCGTGGGATGATCAGCACCATACTCTAGCCAACTGTCCTATCCAGGCAGACAACAGGGCACCTGTTCTCCGTACCAAGTTTAGGCACGTGCCAAGGTGGTTCCTTTCGTCTGCCTCCTCGTCGTTTTTTAACCGCACAGCCAGATTTTCAAAGATCTCCTTACAAAGATCTTGTGGTGCTGCACAATTTTAATATTAAAAAAGTTTAATATCAAATTAAATGGTTTATTTGGGGTTGATATAATACGGTTTCATAACTTGGCAACCAGACCCTTCCCCTCCCTGCTCCCCTGTTCGCAACTTGCAGTCTTTATTTACAACTAAATGGCAAGGCTGTTTTTCCTTTGCGTGATGTGGTACTGCTGAAGCCGTCTTGCCAGCTCTTCCACCTTCTCGATGCTCGAAATGCTGGTCTCGCTGCTGCTACTGGTGGCAGCCGTCCTAACAAGTTGAGGGGTGCTCTGCTGGCGCAAAGGAGAACCAGAGCTCCGGAGGGCCTTAGTTATCCTAAACTCTGAAGCATTTGAAGGCAGCCACGGCTTTCTACCTCGTGAAGAATGAGGACGTGGTAAGCCACGATAAGTAGGTGCTGGCAGGGGGGGGGGGAAGGGTGGAAGAAAAGGCGAAAATCGGTGAGATTAAACAAATCAATTCCTCCCCCCCCCCCAGCCTGTTAGAGGAGATGTAAGAGCAACAGAACTCATTACAAACGGCACAGGAAAACATAAAAGACACCTGGACTGTACAGAAGGAATAGATATGAGGGAAGGAGACATTAATGGCTGCAAAGCTGGCTGACCTGCCGTAAGAGACTGATGGAGTACGGAGCTTCGTCACGCAAGCAAAGGTGTGCATGTGTGGAGCTTCATTCTCATTTGTAGTCATGTGAATAGTTGCAATGTGAATTTTAAAAATGACTCACGTAAACACCATTGGTTTAAATAGGGGCTACTTTTTACGTTTTGCTTTATTGCTGGTGATGAGTTCTGTTGCTCTCGTGTTTCCCCCCAATGTATCTGCTTGTTTATTTTAATAAAATAAATTTGGAAAGTTGGATTTTAGTCAAAATATCCTTTTTCTGTTGGAAAAGCTTGTGAAGAAAATGTGAGCGCCATTTAAAACCGCCAGCTTCCCCCAAAATACAGCTTCTCCGAATTGAAGTGGATCAACATTTGGAGGTCACGACATTTGCTGCCTTAATTCAACCATTTTCATTTCATCGCAAGAGATTTTCCTCTGCAACCACCTTATGGAAATAACCATGTTTCTGCAGAAGGCAGGATCTTTCCCCTGTGGTCAGAGGGCAACATGAGTTTGGCAAACCAGACTTTGAAAAACAGATCTTATGTGTGCTTTTTAAAGGAAAACTGGAGGAAAGGAAAGGTATCTGGAATCTGAAAAAAATGAAATCCATAAAAACAGCTGCACATAAAATCTGTTAGAAAGTAACCATGCCAATGGATGCACAAGGAAATCATGTTTTATTAAAGTCACGTTTTAAGATTTACAACATACACCATACACTAATGAAGGTAACAGTGATTTATGCTAACAAAGATTTAAGTATGGAAGAGGTCTAAACTATCCTGAAACAAGGTGGACAATACAATATAAGGAGACAATTCTAACAATAACCGTGCTAGACATTATTTCCTAGACAGGAGATGAGTGCTTATTCAAATAAATGGAAGCTGCACACATTTAATCAAGGTCTACTTTAGATAAGAGTCCATTTGGTCTGTGGACTTAGGATTTAAAATTCTATTTCATTCAACACTTTCACAGAAAATTCAAAACTAGCAGTCAGTGCTTATCTTTAAGAAAGGCACCATCACCATTCAGCATGGAAACTCTGGCTTGCTACTAAAGAAATGAAGACTGTGTAGGCACTATCAATTATTTGATGATCGTCATACATAATGCTAAACCAAATTATGGCTTAGCGTGTGTGTTCTGAGAGAGGAGGCTGAGGCCACTTTGCTTCTCATTCAGTCCTGTTGCTGTCCTGTGGATTCAGACGACATGCTACCACGACTTCGCTCACAGCAGAAGGAAATCAGCCACGCTCTCCTCTCCATGATCCTGCATGTTTGTGCTAAGCCATAGTGTGGCTTAGCATTATGTGCAACCTGAGCCACTGCATGAATGTGGGAGATCAGCTTCGGATAATACGAAGGCATAGTCGCTTTGTCATCCAGCAATGCAGATTATTTAGCACATTGATCAAACAAAACCAGGAGACATCATGCGTTCACTTTTCTTTTTCTTGTTTCGTTTCCAAAGTATTGAGGGAGTTGAAAAGAGTCTGCTACCATAGGACGCATTATCAGAGAACCTATTATAAGGCAATGTTTCCCAAACTTGCTGTTTTTTGCACTACAATACCCATCATTGCTAACTAGCAGGATCAGGAATGATGGGAATTGTAGTCCAAAAACAGCTGGAGACAAGTTTGGGAAACAACGTATAAGGGATTTACATTGCAAGCCTACAAATGTCTACTCAAAAGTAAGCCCCACTAGTTTCACATGACTTACTCCCAGGTAAGCATGTGTGGGATTGGAGCCTTCATATGTAAATTGTACTTGGCTTGAGACAAATTACAGGGCAAAATACTAAAAATGAATTGGCTAGCAGCAGTGCGCACCTGGCTGATCAACTGAATCAATTTTTTAGCCGCTTTGAGGAGGGAACTGGAACTACCGTCACTACAGCATTGGCCACCAGCACATTATCAGAAACTACTACTGATAGACAACCACTTTTATTACAGACCTGTGACGTACAACGTGCCTTTCGGAGCATTAACATCAGGAAGGCAGCTGGACCGGATGGAATCATGGGACGGGCTATTAGGGACTGTGCTGCAGAATTAGCCGGCGTATTTACGGACATTTTCAACCTATCCCTGTTGCAGGGTTATGTCCCTACCTGCCTGAAGACATCGATTATAGTGCCAGTCCCCAAGCAGTCAGTGGTGGTATCTCTCAATGATTATAGACCAATAGCCTTAACATCTGTTGTTATGAAATGTTTTGAGAGATTGGTGCTAGATTACATTAAGGCTAGTCTTCCATCCACTTTAGACCCGTTCCAGTTTGCATACAGAAGAAACAGATCTACTGATGATGCTATTTCCATCGCCGTCCATACTGTATTGAGTCATCTAGAACGACAGGGAACCTACGCAAGGCTGTTGTTTGTGGACTACAGTTCTGCCTTCAATACAATTCTGCCAGACAGGTTATTTCTTAAAATGACCAACTTGGGTATACATCAGAAGATCTGTCTGTGGGTAAGGAATTTCCTGACTGATAGGCCACAGACAGTGAGAATGGGACCTTACTATTCTTCTACTCTAGTATTAAGCACAGGAGCCCCTCAGGGATGCGTGCTAAGTCCCTTTCTCTATTCTCTGTACACATTTGATTGCACCCCACTGTATAAGTCCAACACAATCATCAAATTTGCGGATGATACAACAGTGGTGGGGCTCATCAGTGAGAACGATGAGACTGCTTATAGGAAAGAAGTACAGGGGTTAATTCAATGGTGTAAAGAAAATAATCTTATGCTTAACACCAAAAAAACCAAAGAACTCATAATTGACTTTAGGAGAAAGAAAAGTGTATTGTTACCATTGCACATAAATGGCGAGGAAGTGGAGAGGGTTGGTAGTTTTAAATACCTGGGCGTTTATATCTCGGAGGACCTCTCATGGACTGCAAATATTAATATGGTTGTGAGGAAGGTGCAGGGGAGGTTGTATTTCCTGAGAATGCTCAGGGGACTGAATCTATCCCAGCACCTACTCCTGTCCTATTATCATAGTACCATCGAGAGTGTCCTAACCTATAGTATATTATCGTGGTATGGGAGCAGCTCTGAAACGGATAAAAAAGCTTTACAGCGAACAATTAAAATTGCCCAGAACGTTATTGGGCTCCGACTACCAACCCTGGATGAGATCTTCACGTCTCGCATCTTGAAGAAGTCACATAATATTCTGAGAGATCCCACCCACCCTGCTCACAACTTCTTTGAACTATTGCCTTCGGGCAGAAGATATAGGACAATGAAAACACGAACCACACGCCTTCTGAATAGTTTCTATCCAAGAGCTCTGATTGCACTAAACAATGATCTCAGGGCCAGTTGCAAGGTTTAGTAAGTAGGGAGTGGAAGGAATGAGATAGGTTTTAGGTTATGTTATGTTTTTAATAGGTCATGCTATATTCTGGATTATGTTATGTTTTATAGATTACGTCTAAATAGGATGAGAGTTCGGAGATATGTGCAAATGTATATGTGAACCCGGTCTTTGGGTGGGTGTTTGATTTTCGTTGTTGTGTATACTGTGTATATACGGACAATGACAATAAATTTATCTATCTATCTATCTTGTACTGTATTGATAGTAAACTGTGATTTGCAAGAGATATTCAACATACAATATATATATACCGAATTTGCATATGGGTCAGTACATTCACATTGATATCTGAAGGACATTCTCAGAAAGGGGACAGAAATACACATTCCAGGTTCATCCCTTGATGACTAGCATGTGTAAAAGAGCCGACAAAGATCAAACATCTGCCAAAACTCTCATTCTTCATCGCATCATTGCTTCAGACTTTTCAAACATCAGATAATTTATTGGGCTTTTCCCCATGCTCAGTTGCAAGCTGCACAATGGGACACTGGGTTGCATCCCACGAAATTCTACTCAAGAGTAGACCCACTGAAATTAGTGGATTTAAGTTAGTTGTGTCTATCAATTTGAATGGGTCTTCTCTGAGAAGCAGTAGCACTAGACGCAACCCACTGTGCCATTAATGTGCATGTATGAATCAGACATAGGGGGGTGAGTCTATAGTAACACCACATTACAGCAACATAATAAAAGCACAAAGGAGGAGGGATACAAATGCCTATCTTCTGAGACACGAACCTTCCCGGACTTGGGGAGTTGTGCAACATATTGCTTTTTACTGAGTTAAAAAAATGTTTTAAAGGCAATTCATTGAGAACAACAAATTGCTAGAACCGGTTAAAATGGCTTTATAAGAAATTTTACATAGAAACTGGAGAAATATTAATTTGGATTACTAGAATGGGTTTTTTCAGTTATTTCTTCTCTGTTCTTTTCTTCTTTCTCTTTTTTATACAATTGTGTTTGTTAAGGATAATGAGTATTCAATTTTATATTTTCTTTTTAATCACCATTATTATTATTATTACTAGATATGTTGCTTTTTATTATCTTGTTATAAATGTGTTGGGATTTTTGTGCACAATATGTTGAAAACCTTCAATAAAAATGTTTTTGGTTTGGTTTTTTTAAAGAGAGAACAAGGAAGTTCTTAACGTGGCTCAACAGAACAAAATGGTGGCAGTTTTCCTGGAGACCAATATGGCATATCAAGGGAGGTAGTAGTCACTTGGGTATTTGCCAAGGAATGGAAACCCAAACTCCAAAGCACTGTATCCCTGGAGAAAGTATCATTCCTACAATATGCTGGAAGATCAGGGACAAGTGTCTCTTGTTAGGCTAACTGAGAAGATCTCGATTAGGAACGTGATACAGAAAGCAAGGATTAAAAACAACCCTTGGGCTGTGAAACAACCAAAGTACAGAATCCTAATCGCTAGGCAAAGTTATAGTAAATATGGAGTAAATAGACCTAATGCAAGCTTTCCATTTTGGATATATCTGACTTCACAACATCACTGGACTCCTGCTCTAGTTCACTTGTTGTACCTGCACATCCATCTTTGATATGAGAGGGTGGCGACAAACTACTTTCTCTTATTTTCACTGTCCTTCTGGGGGCAGCCAGCTGCTCATCAGAGGGCCATGCTTTGCAGAGATCCTTCCTGCTCTTTGATCTTCCTTTTCTGTTGTCCTTCTTCTTCCATTCGCCTCCAGCAGAGATGCATTTAGTCTCTGCCTCTTCAGCCGCTCTATGGAAATGCTTCACAACTTTTATGTTTGGTCTAGATTAATTCAAAGCAGCAGATTAGCTAAATGCAGGCAGACAGGATTTCAGCAACCGGTGTGTGTTTTTTCTCCAACTGAGATGACAAGCAGAAACTTGTGAAAGTTCCCAGGCATTATCTGATCCACCCCTGTACCCATTTCCCATTCTTCACATACAGTGGTTACCTCTGGATGCGAACGGGATCCATTCCGCAGCCCCGTTAGCATCCTGAAGCGAATATAAGACGCATCTGCCTGTCGTGTTTCGCGCCTCCACGCATGCGCGTGACGTCATTTTGAGCATCTGCGCATGCGTGAGCGGCGAAACCCGGAAGTAATGGGCTCCGTTACTTCTAGGTCGCCGCGGAGAACAACCCGAAAATATTTAAGCTGAAGCGTATTCATCCCGAGGTATGACTGTGCTCGGTTTGTGCAGACTCTCTATGATCTGGTAACCTCTAGGTTAGATTACTGCAATGCGCTATATGTGCAGCTGCGTCTGAAGATGTTTCAGAAACTTTAGCTGGTGCCGAATTCAGTGGCCAGGTGGCTCACTGGGGCAAGACTGCTTGAGCATATAACACCAGCCCTTCCCCAACTACACTGACTTTCAGTTAGTTTCCAGGCCCAATTCAAAGCACTGGTTTTGACCTTTGAAGCTTTAAATGGCACAGGACCGCAATAGCTCGAAGAATACCTCTCCCCATGTGAACTAACCCGGACCCCACAATCATCATCTGAGTCCCTTCTTTGTGTGCTCCCTCCACAAGAAGTCCAGAGGGCGGCAACACGAGAATGGGCCTTTTCTGCAGTGGCTCCGTTTGTGGAATGCTCTCCCCAGGGAGGCTGACCTGGCCCCTTCATTACTTACCTTTAGGCGGCAGGCAAAAACTTGCCTCTTCACCCAGGCTTTGGCTAATTACACAATCTATGACCTTTTAGCTGTACAGTGGTACCTCGGGTTAAGTACTTAATTCGTTCCAGAGGTCCGTTCTTAACCTGAAACTGTTCTTAACCTGAAGCACCACTTTAGCTAATGGGGCCTCCCGCTGCGCCGTCGGAGCACAATTTCTGTTCTCATCCTGAAGCAAAGTTCTTAACCTGAGGTACTGTTTCTGGGTTAGCGGAGTCTGTAACTTGAAGCGTACGTAACCTGAAGCGTATGTAACCCGAGGTACCACTTTATTTGTTTGTTATTATGGTATGTATTTTTGTGTTTTTATACTGTAAACCGCCCCGTGATCCTTGGGCAAAGAGAGGCATAGAAATGTAATAAATAATTCTAAACCACTTATACTTTTTTACATCTCCATTCATACATCAACACACACACACACACCAGTTCTTGTTACAATGGTGTTGCCCTATTATCTCTCTACACCCCTTCCTACCGCACAGCCCATCTGTCTCTAGGTCATTTAATATCTCTGGGGTATTTTGGCTGGGACTGCTGTTCTTGCTTTGCAGAATCAACATTATTACTGTCATCATTCCAGGATTTGTATCGGTAGCATTGCTTGATATTTACCTCATCTCACACAAACGTGTACATCTATACATATTTATGAAATGGAGGGGAAAATGGGATTCAAGTATACTCACACAAGATAATCCATCATTCGGGTCATATTTATGTAGCAGCAGGAACAGGAATACCTTCTATGGCTGATTTTAATAAGCCCATTTCGTACACAGAATGCCTGCAGCAACAAAATCACCACATTTTAAACTCAGTGGCTTTTATCTTGTCATACCAACCATTCAGATGAAGAAACTTGTACATGGAAGTAAAAAGAGTCAAGTTTCCAAAATGCAATGGTTTATTTATTTATTTTTAAAAAGGGGAGAAATAAATTAGACACAATGGATAAAAGGATAACTTACTAGAATAATTTGAAACACAGCAGAACATATGGAAAAACAGTTATTGGTGCCAAGAGAAGAGTTGATTAATAGGTTGTTTTAAGGATGTAAGTATGAAGTTTCAGAGCAGCAAGAACGACATTAAAATAAAGCGGAACTGAATGAAGAGAGTCCTTATTAATCAGATATATTTCTTATGTTAATTGCTCATTTTTCCTGTCAGCTAGAGTCGACAGGAAGAAAGCGTGCAAGCCAAGCTCTATGGTTCCACCAAAGGAAAAGACGCTATTAGTGTCAAGAATAAAAAGCACTGCAGTTTTCAAGGTCTGTCCGCCTGCAGTCTTACCTTTTTGTTGTTGTATTTCAAAATGGTGTAGACTTTATCATCTAAATCAGATTTTAGTGGGGTTGCTATGACAGTACCAGGTACATAATACTCGTCTCCCAATTGTTTCCTAACTCTTACAAATACATAGTCTCCAACCTGTAGAACCAGAAGAAGAGTTAGGTTGAGTACATCAGTTTTAAATTATAATGGTCCAAAGGTCCTATCTTCTTAACCATTAAGAGACAAGAATGCAATTACAGTGGTACCTCAGTTTTCGAACGTAATGCATTCCGGAAGACCATTCAATTTCCAAAACGTTTGAAAACAGAGGCACAAAGGAATTTAATTGAGGAAATTGAGAAACACTCAGAGGAAGCCGTTCAACTTCCAAGGCGCATTCGAAAATGGAAGCATTTACTTCCGGGTTTTCGGCATTTGAAAACCGAAATGTTCGACTTCTGAGACGTTAAAAAACTGAGGTACAACTGTACAGTCATACCTTGGATCTTGAATGCCCTGGAACCTGGACGTTTTGGCTTCTGAACACCGCAAATGTTCGTTCCAGTTTGCAAATGTTCTTTCGGAACCCTGACGTCCGACAGGGCTTCTGTGGCTTCTGATTGGATACAGGAGCTTCCTGCAGCCAATCAGAAGCCGTGATTTGGTTTTCGAACGTTTTGGAAGTTGAACAGTCTTTCTTAATGGATTCCATTTGACTTCCAAGGTACAACTGTATACCTTGTGAGCTTAGTTTCCACTAAAAAACCCAAAAACAACTCAACCAATGCCTTTCTTCTGCAGCTAAAGTTCTCCTCCCCAAAGCATCCAAGTAGCTTAAACCCAAACTTTACTCACCTGCGAATCAGGAAGTGAAATATTATGGCCATACTATTCCTTGTGTAGCAAAGGAGTAGGGCAAAGCGAATTCTTGTCAACTTAGAAATGTCCTTAAAAATGTGTCAGCATGCATTCATCATGTGCCACAAATTATGATACCACCGCATAGCTGGCATTTACATTTAAAAACAAACAGCTGAATGAAATGTACTCTCACTAATCTCATGTATCATACTGTTTTGGGTCTCCAAGACGTTTTTGCTGCCTGAGTGGCAAAACAGAAAATGGCGCTCTCCCACACTGCCACCACTGCTGTCTCCCACCACCACCACTGCCTCATTCACTGCTGCCGTCTGAGGCGACTGGAGGCAGTCCAGGGATGCACCAGCACACTGAGGGTAATGGGAGGAAGAAAAAAGGCCTGAGAGGGGCAGCTGCCAGTAGCAGCAGTTCTGCTGTTTATTACACAGTGGCCACAGGCGACAAGTACACCCTTCGCAGCTGTCCCCAGTCTGCCTGCCACCTGAGATGACTGCCTCACCATGTCTAACGGGTGGGCCGGCCCTAGCAATATGTCCTTCCCTCTATGACTGTGTCCCTTCTTTACAGAAATACAGTCATACCTTGGGAGTCAAATGGAATCCGTCCCAGAAGTCCGCTCAACTTCCAAAACGTTCGGAAACCAAAGCGCGGCTTCAGAAACCAATCAGAGGCCACGGAAGCCCTGTCGGACGTTCGGCTTCCAAAAATAGTTTGCAAACTGGAACAGTCACTTGCAGGTTTGCAGGGCTTGGGAGCCAAAATGTTCAGAACTAAGTTGTTCGAAAACCAAGGTATGACTGTAGTTATGAAAGAGTATTATAGATTAAGTAATAAGTAACTCTGACTCCACTGAGCAACTGCACCCTGCTTTTATATACAGAGAATCAAAGGGAAATGCTTCCTTTTGGTGGGGAGATGGCAGGATTCCTGCATATGCCCAGACACCTATACCTCATTTTCTTTTAAGTTTTTTAAGTGTTTCACAAATTGTATTCACCAGAGTTGCACCTTACGGCTGGCCACCACATGGGTTCATCACCATTCACGTGCATCCTTAGATAAGTGTTATGTACTGAGTTGAAAAGGATTCAAAAGGCAGCAGTCTGAATCCGCAACCTGATTGGCCTACAGGTGAATCCTGGAATTAGCCAATCACGTTGGGCTATTTTGTAAATAATGTATATAAAGCAGATATTCTGGGGGAATTTCCATTCCTCCTCACCACTATAAGCTGAATGAAGAGCATGAAATCCACACTCGACTCTGAGAATATTTCAATAAGAAAGCCCAATATCAACCTCAGACAGGTAAGTTCGCCTGCTCTGGTCCCATTTGCACCCAGTAAAAAAGACCGTGCAACTTGGATGAGCTAAAAGGAAGGGGGCGCATTCCTTTAAGAAAGCACTATGTAGAGGAGAACATGCATGAACTTCAGAAATGGTAAATCGCCTACCTGCAAGGATGGACAAGGCATTGCACCCCCCACAGGTATAATGAACTTCAAGGGGACGATCTCCGTGTGCCCACAATTGAAATCAACAAGTGCGTAAAAAGGAGTGATGGTTCGTATTACCGTCCCTAAAACAAAGACCAGGAGAGAGAAAGCAATCCACGATTCAGATTACATGCTGTGCTTTGCAGCATGCGAAATAAATGGAAACAGCTTTTTTAAAAAACTGGTTTTCAAAGCTCAGTGCAGAGCATATGCACTGACTACAGATGAGGCAGCTCAACTGCTGGCAGATCCATTTACAGATCATGACTAATGGAACTGGGAAAGATCCCTTTCCTTGGGGTTGTGGAAACTATTGGAAAACTGACGTTAGCTTAAGCAGACAGTCCTGGGTGACATGGACCAATGGATAACAAAATGTGTTCCTAATTCCGGCCCCACCACTGGTTGCAACCTGAGGGGTGTTCAGCTTTCACATGTTAAAAGGCAGCATGGGGGGGGGCACAGAGGGCAGCTGTGCCGCCCTCTCAACAGCAACCAGCCACAATGGCTATCCTCTACCTCCACTGTCAAGGCAGTATACTACTAAATGCTAATTGCTGAAAATCACAATTGGGTTCAGGCCTTCCATTGGCATCTGGTTGGCCACTGTGGGAACAGAACGCTGGACTAGATGGGACATTATCCAGGTCCATTAGAATGTTCTTACATTCAGGACTCGGCTACATTAGTAAAGAAACAGCGATTTGAATGTGCTATAAACATGCGACACCAGATGGCGCCAGAAAGCAGGAAATTTTTAAAATGCGGTTTTCCATAGAGATTTTTTTCTTTTGTTAAAACCAGTGCTTTTTTTCTTTAAAAAATGTTTAGGGGTACTCTCATTTCCCTACTCATATTAAAATACTGCCCCTCAGTTAGGCCAAACTTAGATTCACAAAATGTTTAGGGGTATGCACACCCCTGCGTCCCCCCCAGAAAAAAGCACTGGTTAAAACAATCTAATTTCTCATTTATTAATAGCGTGTTCTTTTCCCTGTGTTTAGATCCACCCTCAGTCGTGTGTTTAGAAAGTGCGGAAAGGGAACTTGAACATGTACCAATCTGTGTGCACAGAGCTGCTCGAAGCAAAGATCCTTCCTCCTTTGCAATGGCTCTTATGCACACGAATTCTCAAACCCACTGAATGCACAGCCAACAGTGGATACATAAGAGGGAAGAACTTCAGCATTCGATAGAAGTTTCCAAGTCTCACATACAGCATTTGTGTTAAGTCTGTAATAGTAGATTGCCTGCATTGGGAGGGGGTTGGGCTATGGGTAACTTTTGAGATTGCTTCCAGTTCTTGTTAGTTTCTGTTTATGTCACTGTGCAGTGCTTAGAGTCACAAGACTCTGTTTTGCATTCCAGAGATTCCATGTACAACCAGGGTCTATTTGATGGTCGTGCAAGAAGCAAACAACAGTAAGCTTAAGTTCTTGTGAAGCTGAACTGAATGCACCATCTTATTCACTTGTGGATTGTGAATGGTTGTTACAATTGTGTAAAGACATAAGAATTCCTGTAAAGTGTCCAATCCAGGTTTATCAGGACAACAAAGCATGTTTGGCTTTGCTGACTTTTGAAGGTTGTAAGCAAAGCACAAAGCACTTGCAATTGAAGCTGCAACATGCTAGAGAATGTGTCCAGAAAGGACTCGTAATGGTGTCCTATATGCCAGGTAATGAAATTCCTGCTGATTTAT